>NC_056727.1:774022401-774024901 GCF_019279795.1 Protopterus annectens | reverse complement strand
TATATGTATATGTCTACACACACATATATATATATATATATATATATATATATATATATATATATATATAAAAAAAAACCATGTGGGTGTATGGGATGTATGGGCTTACTTTCACTTATCTATTGCTATGATGGCTTAGTGGTTAACTACTGTGACTATAGTGTACAGGGTCCTGGGTTTGAGCCTTGCAGAGGCAGTTTATTTTGTTGCTGGGCAGAACTTGGGCCATTGGATCCAGAGTGATTAAGGCACTTTAAAGCAGTTGTAAGTGGGTTTGCGTGATGGTAAGCACTGCTAACCTCCGGTTACAGTTTCTTGCACTCAATTAGCTTTTTCTTTGCTTACTCTGTGTGGGCAAAGCTTACCCCCATGCAAACACACTTGGACACACTTACCACTGCTCATTTGTGCTTAGGCCTGCTTACTTGTGCCTTATTCATTATGACACTAACACTTCACATGTGCATTTCGGGCAGTACTCCAGTTCACATTTAATTGTTATTCTGTACGGCAAAATGATGTAAAATTATGTTCATATACAGATTTCCCATGGAAAATGATTTGTGCTGCAGTGGTACTCGAACAGGAAATGCTTGTTCGTTAGGATGATGTTCTAACCACTCCACTATTGCCGTGCTGCTTCATTTTCATATATATTCCTTGTTATCTTCTTCAGGCTTTTCAGCTGCTTTAATCATAGCTAGGTGATGGGAAAACCCATGCACCTACGGTAAGCTGTACTCGGGGTTTAAAAAAAATAAATATTAGGGTTTCTTCATTTTATTTGACTGTACTGTTGCTGTTGAACACGTGGGGACTGTTGGTGGGGGGCCTGTATCAGGACATCAAAGTATTAAAACTTCAAATGTTCTGATATTGAACACTATTCAGCGAACGCTAAGAATAGCAAAGCTGCAAATAGCGAATTCTTTCCTCTGGAAAGAATTCGGTTGACCGTTTCTGTGGCTTCGCTATTCTTAACGCTGTGGTGGAAAGTTACTGGTTGGATTCAGGTAAGTGTGCGATTGTACTTTAGGGTTAGGGGCAGGTTAAGTGAGTTAGGGTTAGGGCGTGGGTTAGGCATGTGTGCCATAGTGACAGACTTTAGGGTTATTGGCAGAAAAAAGACAGAAAATCCACCCAAGGATGGCCAATCAATGAAATCCACAAATATTCCGATTAAAATGTAGTCCTTTAATACGAATAAAACTTCGACTTGAAATAAAATGAAAAATAAAAAAGCTCAAAACTGTCCCTTGAAGATATCCGATAAGCAATTTCGACTGTTGTCTTCCTCAGATCGTATAAGACTCTAGGGACTTCCATTTCCTTTTATATATGAGATTCTATACTATCTGACCAATCACCATTGATGAATGCGTGGCAACATCCAATCCTATCTTGTTATCTCAAGATTAATTTGCATGTAATCAACTCTATGCTTCTGTTTCCCGCCTTTATTATATATGTAAATTAGATGTTCCAGTCCTTTATTTTGATTGGATGTATATTGTATTATTGATGATAATGTGAGCAAAGTGAGTATTACTCTTCCATTTTCCTTTAATTCTCAAGACCAATAACAGGTGGCACTGTTCTAAATGGTGTGGTATCCATAAATAAATTGAAGCATTCATAAACACTCCAAATTTTAAATCTTCGAAGGAATTTATGAGTATAACTTTCTATTCATTACAATGATATGCAGGTATGATGGATCTTTACCTGCTTTTTAACAATGGCCAGAATAAATTTGGCCTTAATCAGGTAAAATTCACTTGTTGTTACTATCATCAGACAAAATTCAAATTACAGGTTTGTCATATAGATGGCGCAGTAGTTTTGTTGTTATATACTTCTTCTGTTCTTAAATATGAAAGTAGCTTTTATCATTTTATTCTCTTCATTCCTTAAAAAGATATGAAGAAGATGGTGTTGGCCAATAAGCGGGCAATAAAATGTCCTTTGACAAAAGCTGAAAAATGACTTTGGTCTCAGTCAGATAATGCTCACATAGTATTGTCTTTGTCAGTTGGTTTTAAAGTTGGAAATTTGTCAATGAAATATAGATGGCACAGTGGATTAATTATACTTTACATCTTCTGTTCTTTAAAACAGGTTTAAGGGGGACTATGCTATTTAAACCAGGGGGTTGATCTGCCCTCAGGTTAATAATCCATTTTGTTTCTTGCAGCATTGTCAAAGTCTCAATGTCCCCTTTGCGTGTACCAGAGAAAGCTCTATCAATGACTTTAAATAGAAACTTGTGATTTTTATTAATAACAACATGTTGTGCCAACGCATTATGTATTTCCTTGTTCTTAATATCCATTTGATGTCTCTGTACCCTTCTTGTGAATTTTGGTTAGTTTTTCCTATATAGAATGATGTACAAACCTCACAGGTAGCTAAATATACAACATCAGACGCTTTGATGTTGAAAATGTAGTCTTTCCCTGTAACCGGATGTGTAAAGTGGTTGCTATCATCTGTCACACAA
>NC_056727.1:773991658-774021901 GCF_019279795.1 Protopterus annectens | reverse complement strand
TTAAAAAATGTTTTTGCACTTTATTCATTTGCTTTTACTGTATTTGTGTTTCCTCCTACTTTATTTTGCTTTTCTTAAAAGTACTCAGTTTTATTTATTTTGCTGCATTGATTACTGCTTGGTCGTAGCCTGATTAAATTGTAACTGTTATTCTAAGTCTTTTGGTTTAAGCACTTGGGCTTCATACCGGCTGTTTTACATTAAGAAGGTTTGTGGTCTGCACTGTTGTGGCAGGACAGGTAGCTTACATCTTTCTAAGCTGGGAATTGCTGATTGAAGGCGCAGCGTCTGCTATTCTGAAAGTGTATTAGTTCTGGTTTGAGCACTTGGGCTTCATGACAGTTATTCTACATTAGGAAGGTTTGTGGTCTGCACTGTTGTGGGAGGACAAGCTGGATTCTGCCCTTCTGAGCTGGGAATTTTTGGTCACAGGCTTATTGTGACTGATTATTTGAACTGTTTATTTCTGAAATTGGTGTGCCTTGTTGCTGTAGCATAGACCAGATTCAGGCCTGCTGAATCTAGCTTTGTTTGTCTAACTTGAGCACTGATCCAGATGGTTGCAGATGGCTCCCCTGCACCCTAGTATTTTGAGTTTTCTTCTGGTTAATTGGGTAACATGTTTAAATCACTTTGTTCGTTTCTATTGTTTATATATATATATATATATATATATATATATATATATATATATATATATATATATATATATATATATATATATATATATATATATATATATATATATTGCACTTTATTCATATGCTTTTACTGTATTTTGTGTTTCTTCATACTTTATTACTGGGGGCATTGACTACAACTCTGAACTGTGATATATAACAATAAGTATCATTTTCTGTGCTGTTAAACTGTTTTTTTGTGTATCTGCTTTATTTTCTGAAAAAAAATATATATATATATATATATATATATATATATATATATATATATATATATACTTGTTTCCCACCTTTCTAAGCTAGTATAGTCCAGTTTTCAGGTTAGTGCTGAATTCAGGGCTGTGTTACAAATCTCTGTGCTTGCAAATACCTTACTTGGATAGAAGGAAGTTTCTCTGTTCACCTGTGATAAAGGGGAGCTTTGAGCAGCCTATCTGTCCCTGGAGGAGTGGTTTCAGCCGACAAATTAGTAGTTTGTTGGCCATTTTTGCCTAATTTCTCTCTCTTTCGTTTCCCTGCTATAAACACCACATTTGCCTGGTTTTGCGCGCCGGGCAGCGCCAGTTAGCTAGGGTAAAAGTATTCCCGGCTCCACAAAGTCTCCTCTTCAATTTTTCCCTTGGAACTAGACAAACTTTCAAATTAAGCACACATGCCATTCATTTCTCAGCCCGGCACTTGCTCAAAACTTATAGCAAGCACTTATAAACCCTAGCACTTTACTCTCCTGTACTGTACAGTAGGACAAGGCTCTCTATTCTGCCTTACAAGCCATCCAGTAAAACAGTTCACTGTACCTATCCAGGCATGTTCAAAGGGCAGTTTCAGGTGTACTCTCCAGTCCAACTGGTGAATCTGGGCATTTTGAAGCATCGTTACAACTGCCTCATGTACACAGACAACCCCCTCCTCCTACCACCAAACACTAATACATGCAAGAGATCCAGTTATACAGCCAAACTAGAGGCTAAGCTCTCTCAACCCAAGACTGGATCAGACAGTCAAGAGGAGAAGGAAAATACTTGCATCACACCACCAGTCTTACATAGATTCATTAAACCAGCACTGGCAAAAAAGCACACATAAATACATGGAAACATACTCGGAGGCTCTAAATAAAATTCTGGAAAACCAACAGAGACCTCCAAAGCAAACATCCAAACAACCTCCACTGCCCAACACAAACCATGAAACACATACTTCACAAAAGCATTGTGCCATGCAATCACAGCCCTTAAGGCAAAATAACATACCCAACATACTAGTAAATAGTTGACTCTATAGTCAGGCACACGGATGTCCTACTCACTAGGCTGAATAAGGAGAAGGTTACTGTTAGCTGCCTGTCAGGTTCCAGGATCCGCCACATAACACAAGCACTCAGGTCACTCCAGAACAAGTACAAATATGACTCTGTCATTGTCCATGTTGGTGTGAATGACCTGAGCCATACCTCCCTGGACTACATGAAAAGAGACATTGAAGAGCTCTCTGATCACGTAGCCCAGGCCTGTATGACCCTGACCCTGAGTAGCATCCAGCCCTCACCACGAATGATACCACGTTATAAAGAATAAATTCTCGATTTCAACAATTGGCTATGTTTCTGGTATCATTCAAAGGGGATCCAGTGCCTGTCCACCTGGGATAACATGCTCGACAAGCCACGCTGCTTTGCTAGAAATGGCTTGCACCTGTCACCCTTAGGCTTTCGAATACTTGCCTAGGCTGTTGCCACCCCCATAGTGCCTTTTTTAGCAAGGCTCAAAAGACAAACCTACTGCCATAAATAGCACAAGTAAAAAAAAAACTGAGGGTAATGCTACTCAATGTCAGAAGTCTAAATCTCAAACTGAACGCACTCGAGGCACTCCTCGGTATGGAGAAAATTGATATATGTGCAGTAACAGAAACCTGGTTTAAGGCTCCATAGAGCACCCCAGCACTACCAGGCTACAAATCATACAATACATTTCGGCCACAGAACCCAAACCGAAATACAAAAGGCAGGGGTGTATCTAGATTGATCAAGGATTTCAATCACCCAAACATTAACTGGGAGAAATACTCAAGTACTAACTCCCTTGCCCAACTTTTCCTAGAATTTATAAACTCAAACACCCTGGTTCAACTGGTCAACACTCCCACCAGAGGTGACAACATATTGGACTTGGTCATCACCAACATGGGCGACCTGTGTTCCACACCAGAGGTCAACCCCTTGCTGGTTAGATCTGACTATAAACAAATCACTTTGGATATCCATAATCCGCACGCAACCCAGGACAAGAAAGCCACCGTGAAAAACTTTTCAAAAGCAAACTTCACGTTACTTAAGACCGAGGTGGAAATTTTCAAAGCCCCCATGCTGAAGGATAACACTGTCCAAGCAGCAAAATCCTTTATGAATGCATTCTATGGGCACCAACAGGAATGCATGGATCTTGCCATCGCAAGCAAAACCAAAACTCACTCCTCCAAGAAAAGAAAACCAGCCTGGTGGACTCCTGCCATAAACAAGCTATACAATAGAAGGAGGATACTAGTGCAAAAAAGAGTAGAATCCCACGAAGGGAAGACATCCCTGATCAGTATCAGCAAGAATCTACAATCCCTCATAAAATCATCCAAGGCGAGCTTTGAAAGAAAAATTGCCAAGGACTCCAAAGATAACCACAAGGCATTCTTTAGCTATGTCAAGAATCTAAGTGGCAATGCTAAGATCTGCTCGAAGTTAGTGCAGAATGGCACAAAATACACTGAACCGACTGATATCGCCAACATCCTGGCAGACAGGTTTAGCACAAACTTTGCCCCCCTCTCACCCCTAAAAGGGACCATAACCATACCAGAAGAATGTAAAGTTCCTGAAATCACAGACACTCAGATTAAAACAGCCCTCTCCAAAGCCAAAAACACAGCATCAATGGGACTGGACAGTGTCCCAGGCTGCGTCCTACAAGAGCTCAAAGACTAACTAACCCCTCACCTAAACACACTGCTCAAACTCAGCCTCTCCACAGGCTACATACCCATAGAGTGGTGCACAGCAACAGTTATTCCGCTCCACAAAGGTGGAGCCACAACAGACCCCGGGAACTACTGCTGTATAAGCCTGACTAGCTTGGTCTGCAAGGCTATGGAGCACATCATCATGGAACTCACTGGAATCTCCAAACACTGGACTCTACCCAGTTTGGCTTTGTTAAGGGCAGATCATGCCTCCTAAACCTAGTGAACTTCTTTGAGACAGTTACCAAGGCTATAGATGAAGGCAAGGTGGTACACACAGCCTACCTAGACCTCGCTAAGGCCTTTGACACCATTCCCCATTCTGGTATTATAGACAAGCTCACCAGCCTGAACATAAACTCCTACGTCAAAAGATTGGTTGCCATCTGGCTCATAGACAGAACCCACATGGTGAGAGTTGCTGGAGCTAGGTCCGACTCTAAACCGGTTACAAGTGGTGTTCCCCAGGGCTTAGTCCTAGGACCCCTCCTGTTCAGCATCTACTTCTCAGAGGTACAGGCAAGCACAGGAGGACTATGGCTGACCAAGTTCTCAGACGACTGCAAACTAGGGGCTATAATTGACTTACTGGCTGACACAGACATCCTCCAAAAGGGTATCACTGAGACGGATACCTGGTGTCAAAATCATGGCCTCAAGCTAAATGCCAAAAAGTACATAGTCATCCCCTTTGGAAAAAACAAAGTACCCACAAACTACCATATAGGTGGTAGTCCCCTAAATATGGAAGATGTAATAAGGGATCCAGGGACCCTAGTAGATAGTGATCTCACCTTTGATAATCACATTGCCAAAATGGTTAGAAAACTCTTCAACATGGCCAACCTAATCACAAAAGGGTTCACATCCAGATCAAAAGAGGTCATTATGCCCATTCATCACTCATCAGACCCGTCTTAGAGTACAACACTCCATTTGGGATGTACCTTACAAGACACCTGCAACAGCTGGAAAGACCACAGAAGTACCTCACCAAGAGGATCAATGGCCTCAAACAGATGCCATATGCAGCTCGACTGAAGAAACTCCAGTTGTACTCGGTTGCATAACACCTACTCAGAGGTGATCTCTACCTGACATACAAGGCCATGTCCAACCCAGAATTGATGGACATGCTCCACCTAAAGAAAACCTTATCCCCTCGAGCCACACGCTCTAGGGATCTAAACCTCACCACAACAATAAATAGGATGTGCAGGAGGGATAGATTCCTGTCCCAGAGACTTCCCATGCTTTGGAACAAGATCCCAATCTACATTAGGCAGAGCTCCTCGCTAACACTCTTCAAAAGAAACCTTGATGAGTGGATGAGAAACAGAAAGTTTAGCTCGGGGATCACTTCAGTCACTCTGCTGGACAGAGGCACAGGGAACTAATTTAAGGGGGCGGCGAAAGCCAACACATTCTGCCTAGGCTTATAAATGCCTTCAGGCAGATAGCCTAGATCCACCTATGAACCTATATACATTTATATCTATGGACAACACATGACTAATGTTAACAAACTTTTTCTGTACTGCTGAATGACTCTGCTGCATGATATGTTTGAAAAAACATCAGTCATGTCTCTAGTTCAGATGGCTTATTGGTAAATTGCTGTGGCTATGGTGTGCAGGGTCCTGGGTTCAAGAGTTGCAAGGACTGATTATTTTCTTGCTGGGCAGAACAAGGGCTGTTGGATACAGATTGATTAAGGCAATTTTAAGTAGATGTAAGCAGGTTTGCCAGGGTTTGCGTGGCAGTAAGCAATGCTAACTTCCGGTTAACTATGTTGACAGACAGTTAGACTTACAAGTGCTTAACCTGTGTAGGTATCGCTTTGTAGTGCGCCAACAGGCTTAGTCCCTATTACTACTGCTTACTCATGCTTACCCCTGCGCTAATTTTTTAAAAAGAAACGGAAAGAGGGGTGATAGGAAAATGGTGAAAAAGGGGGCATAAGGATGGAAAAACAATATGAAAGATAGCTAGGGATGTACAGAATGGGTGTAGGAAAGGTCCATAGCCATCCATTTCTTCTACAGCAACAGCTCTGCATATATACTGAATTTGGAGGTAAAGTTAGACACTCAAACCCCTGAGAGAGGGGTGTGGACAAGAATGTGTTGTGAAGCCAATTAGACCAGATTACATGTATCCGGTGGAGACGTGTGCAAAATGGACAGCTATGTATGGGGCAACATTTCTTTTTTATGGGAACAGATTGCCTTTTTTTTAAGGTGAGAGTGGGATATTGGTGAAGGATAGTAGGCATATTTGGGGAGGTAGGTTGGGTAGGAAGACAGATGACAGGCAAGACAGCATACAGGGGCAGTATATGACACAAGTGGGTTGTAAACACCTTGGACGGGGAGGGGTGTTTGGTAATAGGAAGCCCACAAGCCCCTAATGGATACAGTGGGACTGAGGTCCCCACCTATTGGCAGTCACCACTGCACCTTCATGGCCCCGAATGTGGCTGTGTTGGGGGCTGAGCAAGAGGGGCAGGCTGACCCTGTAAATGCACCATGCGGCCTTCAATCTGGCATAGCAGATCTCAAAATTACTTGTGGAGCTCGCTATGCACCAGACCCTGGACCTGGCTTTGGGTGACAGGATCCTGTCTGCACCTACACTTAGGGGGCATGAGCCCCATCCCCTGAGGCGGTTCCACCCAAAGGTGATGCAGGACCAGCAGACAATGAGGTCATGGGGTGGGTCCCTGTTGTGCTTGGGCCCGGTGCCATGGCCAGATGAGGCAGGAGAGGCAGATCTGCTGTGATCGGCCTTTCCAGAGGTGCTGTGGTGTTGCAGTTTTAGAATATATGTTGGTTAGTATTTAATGTTAAACACATTCTAGGATTAGTTATAACAGCATGCATGAGTATTCCCATTAACCCAAAACAACAGATTTGGAACATTTGCATAGCAAACAGAATGCATGCATATATGGAATGACAGTGGGCATTACACCGACATGCAGGTTACATTGATAGCAACAGGCCACCAATGATAATATTTGAACAGGGAACATTAATTGGAATACATTTCAACATTTGTAGAACAATAGGACACATGTCCCAACAGTAGGTTTGGTGGAAAACATACCCATTCATTTATGTGTTTAGATTATTGTTGAAGATAAGTTGGGGGAGAGAGATGTCAATTAACAAATGTAGATTCTTGCAGTGGTCACAGCTTTAATGATCATTGCTCTAATCATTACTCTACACGTACTGTTACAAGAACCTGTGGCTTTGGTTGGGCAGTGGTATGGTTGTACACAGTGTATAATTACAGCCTTCTTATAGCTACTTTATACCTTCTCTTACCTGGAAGACCTGTGGAGGGAATGCTTTTAACACTTCCTGACTGTTTCTACCCATATTCATGTAGTCAGGGTTACATATGTGCACTTATACTGTGTGTGTGTGTGTGTGTGTGTGTGTGTGTGTGTGTGTGTGTGTGTGTGTGTGTGTGTGTGTGTGTGTGTGTGTGCTTGTGTATGTGAGTGCACTAATGCCATACTCTGCCTTGATTTCTATGGGTCACCCTGGTTGTTAGCACCAAGGACTGGTAGCTGTGACAGCATGACAACAGTATATACTTATTTTGCTATCATTTGCAGCCTTGGGATTGGACCATGGATATTGTATCCAGTATAACTATAGCCTTCTTATAGCTACTTTACACCTCCTCCTACCTGGAAGACTTGCGGAGAGAATATTTGTTAACACTACCTGCCTGTTTCTTTCCATATTCACATAGTCAGGGTTACATAAGTGCACTCATTCTGTGTGTGTGTGTGTGTGTGTGTGTGTGTGTGTGTGTGTGTGTGTGTGTGTGTGTGTGTGTGTGTGTGTGTGTACATTACTGCCATACTCTGCCTTGATTTCTATCAGTCACCCTAGTTGTTGGCAGCATGGACTGGTAGCTGTGACAGCATGGCACTTTTGAACATTTCTTGGGGGAGACTACTTGGTGTATGTACTTCTCTTGCTGTCATTTGCAGCCTAGGGATTGGACTGTGGGTGCTGGACACAGTATAACTATATCCTTCTTATAGATAATTTATACCTTTTCTTACCTGGAAGACCTGTGGAGGGAATTTATGTTGACACTACCTGACTGTTTCTACACATATTCACAAAATCCTAGTTGAAATTATGCATACAGCTTGCTACCACTCCCAGGATTCAAACCATGGCTGTTTCTGCTTAAAATGCAACACGTTTGTGTTTCATCAGAAGAAGCTATTGAGAAACTGCTGTCTTTTCTTTGAATGATTTCTTTCTCACTATCTCTTTGTTGTACAATCTGACCTTGTAATTGCAACATTCTTTTACATACATTCCTATACATAACATTTTGATATAGCACAGTGTGGAAAACAGTGGTTAACACATTACTATTCAGATATCCGATCTTGGTGCATGAAACATTTCATATCAGTTAATCTTACAAAGACACTAACGTTGTCAGATGAGACTTGATTGCTTAATGCTTTCAGAACTATAGTTGCTATGCATACACTGTACACATTTCAGTTTGTACCATACCAAAGTAAACACAACCAGTCCAGGGTTTTGAATGTTATTGACAGGCAGTTACAGTCTTATTTATATATAACCCATATTAGACTATTACTGTAATTTTGTCTGGTTTATTCAGTGCAAACAATACCCATTTTTAATACTGCCAAGTAACATTCTACTCCTTTCTATTTGTTTGGTATGAATACTACAAGCTATATTGTTACTTACCAGCCTCGCAACGCAGCATTTGCAACCTGCTGGTATGGTCTTCCTGGTTCACAGCCCACTCAGTTGGAGCTGTATAGAAGATAGAGAAACATTTATGCATACCTATCCATCACATACACAAGATGGACTTTGGTAAACAGTTATTGATATTAATACTTACACATTCCAGGGACATTACCCCTTAGCTGTGCTTCTTGGACCCACTGGTCCAAGAGCTCCCTCTTCCTCCACTTCAAGTCGGCATAGTGATGCCAGACCTGCTCACCAGTCCGAGGGATGCCAGTGGCACTGGTGAGATCATGGGCAAGACTTTCCCTGGCCTCTGCTTTGTATTGGGAGCCTTGGTACTTGTCCTGCAGCAGTATCACATCATGGTTTTTAACAAGGAGTCCTACCATGACCTTGGCTCCTGTATGCCCCAGCACTACGCCCAAAAGCGCATACCCTCTCCAACACCTGCCATACTGCCTACAGTGGGGAGCTACAACCAGTTATGAGCTGTACTCCAGCCTGCGAGGTGTAAATACAGCCAATTTCCTGCCCTTTGACATGATTGGATGGTTTTGAATATGGTGAGCTAAGCTAAGCTACGGGCAAACCTGCTTAGCTAAGGTTGGCAGTGCTTAAAAGGGCAGGTTCAGCACTGCTTACCAATGGGCAAATCCACTTAGCTCGGCTACTCATTGCTTAGCATTCATATTTACACCCGGTAAGCATATCTGTGCAATGCTTAGCATTGCTTATATTTTATTTTATAGACTATCAGCTTTATGGGATTGATTCATTATTCCTGACATAATTTTGTTTATCTTCCCTGACATCCCCTATGTGCTTTTGTTACATTTATTCATGTGTGACTATACTGTATGAGGCACTTGTGTTTATATGGGGGTTTCACATCTTTATTACACTGACACTTCACATCTGGACCTACTATACTATTCTGGTTAACAAATATGTTATTTACTGCCTAATTATTAAAAACATAAATTATGTACTGCTTTCACATGTAAAATGCTAATTGGTTTCATTAGGGATCAAACCAGGAATGATTACTTACAAAGCAAATGCTCTAACCACTTCAGTATTTCACATTGCTATGTTTTGAAGTATATTCCTATTTAGCTCCTTCTGATGTGTCAGAGGCTGAGCAGAGCTGCGCAATGTGCACACCAACTCAGCTACAATTAAACTTTATTCCAGACTGAAAAAAAATTAAACTGTTGTGTTTTATTTTTGTGATGTAGGGGTATGCATGTTGCTTTCTGCAACATTATCTGTGGGGGGGCTGTGCTTTACAAACAGTGATAACATAACAGACATTGCATTTGAGAGGTATGCTCCACGGACACTAACAGTGTCCACCATACCTCTCAACTGTACAGATCTTCACAGAATGTCCAGATTTTTGCCTTATATTTCTGGTCCATTTGTCATACTATTGTGGCTTTCTGGCAGATTAGTAGCAAAGCATTAAAGACTGCAATCAGTAAATAATGTCAGACATTTCAGGTTTACACTTCATGCCCTTTGGGTAATTCATGCTAATGTGAAGCCTGTCATTCTATCGACTTTATAAGATTGTAAGAGCAATATCTCACATTTGTCCCTATTTGTCCCTTTGCTTTTATGGCTTTGTCCAGATTTCTTGTGAGTCTGAGTGTTAACTGGTGTCCACAGACACTCTCGCTACATTTACATTGCCGTACGGCAATTATGGAGTGCAGGGGGCATGTGTATTGTGAGAGCATTGTTCTCAGACACATCCCCTGTGCTTGAACAGAGAACTGTGTCCGTATTATAGCATGGCAGCATGCCTTCGAATATGCATGGCGCACTGCCATGCTGCATGGGAACAGTCTTTTCCATGCAAGAATAAGCTATTCTTGCAAGGAAGTTTGCTGAATCCTGGGGTGTCATTATTTAGTGATTTCCATCATCAATGATTTACCAGAAAACAACGCATTTTATGAGGCACAGACCAAACTTATGAGCCAAAAATCTGGACATTCTGTGAAATTGTGGACAGTTAAAAGGTATGATGTTAATGACTTGCACTCATTTTGTGTTGAGTTATACCCTAGCTCCAAACTGACTGTGCAATAGATTAAAATGATAAATAAGGGGCGAAAGAAATGAATGCAGATATTGTGTTATTAAGTATTTCACTTACACAATACAGTTATCATTCATACTGTTGTTATTTAGATCAAAATGCAGTACCAGTTAATTACACAAACTTGATGTCTCACAAATGCACTAAGCAATTGAAAAGCCTGAATTTTCTGACTGTACAGATATTTTGTAAGAATGATTAATCTTATTAACCTCTAACTGTAACTGGCCACTATATAGTTCTGCTACGTTGGTACATCAGATGAAAAACATATTATCCAGCAATGTTTTGAAATTAAAAAAAAAAAAAAAAAAAAAAAACTATGTGGTCACTTTGTTAACCCCTACTAAAAGAAGTAAAGATAATATCTACTGTCTTTTGACTTCTCCCATTAGGGGTCACCATAGTGGATTACTGGTCTGCAATTTGATTGGCAGTGGGGTTTTTATGCTGTCGAGTTGCCAGCCCGGCACCCAACCTTTACAGAAGGCACAAAAGAAGTAAAGGTAGATGTAGTAATTTTTAAATCATCATTGCTACCTTAAGGAGAGCACTGCCCTACAGCTTGCTGCCTTCATGGAGACCCAGCCAGTACTTTGTGAACAGAGGGCTCATCTTCTTGTCTCTTAACAGATGATACTCTAGTAGTGAATCACAATTCCTCCACCAGAAATATGACACTAGGTCATTGTTCTCTAACGCATGCCCCTCCAAGGTGGCTTCTCAGGTGCCATCTGCCTGTCACCCAAAATATAGTCAGTGCCACAGTCTCTGTATCAACACAGCCAACTATTACTTCAACCACTTGATCCTTGGTGATTTCGTAAGGTAATATGACATAACCCTTAATGCTTTACATAAAATAACCCTTAATGCCTTACATGACAGAACCCTTAATGCTATACATAAGATAACCCTTAATGCCTTACATGACAGAACCCTAAATGCTTTACATGACACAGCCCTTAATGCTTTAATTAACATAAGCCTCAATGCCTTACATGACATAACCCTAAATGCTTTAATTAACATAAGCCTCAATGCCTTACATGATATAACCCTTAATGCCTTACATGACATAACCCTAAATGCTTTAATTAACATAAGCCTCAATGCCTTACATGATATAACCCTTAATGCCTTACATGACATAACCCTAAATGCTTTAATTAACATAAGCCTCAATGCCTTACATGATATAACCCTTAATGCTTTACATGACATAACACTTAAATCCATATTACATAGCCTCATTTATTTCTAAGCCTGTGTATCAATAAGGAAAAGCTTCATAAAGTATCATTCAGACTTTAGGACCAAATATTTCTTATTACCCTTGAATTTTTTAGTATCAGAATGAGAGGGTGACTCACAGCCTTGCTGTTAATGGTATCTCCAAGTCACTATAGAATATAATGGATCATGGAACTTCTGAAAGCAAAAAACTCCTGAAAGATAAGGCCACACACTTATTTGCACTAATAAGTGGTATCCTCTGAATGTTTCTCAAATGAGATCTCTGCTGAAGCTGCACCTTGTTTCAGGGAAGGATTAAACAAGTCTAAAAATGCTGTGTATTTAGCATGCTAACTATTTAGTATTATTTAGTGTAGAAGTGCGTGTGTTGTGTGTTGGAGCAGATTGATTTTTCTTCTGTACAGTACAGCATTTGTCTTTTTCTGTGGTAAGTAAGGAAAGTTTACAGACCTTTTACAGGTTAAATAAAAGTCAACTGTGAGAGAGTCTGAGAAACTATGCCCTAGCCAGATCTTAGTCTTTATATTCCAACAGGTGTAGTGATGTCTGTGAAAAGGGAAACATGCAGATGCATACTGAATATATTTCTCTGCTTGAAATGAAATTAAAAAAATAGTACAAATGATGGGAAACATTTTAATTTTGAATGTGAAGAGTCGGAACAACGTTTTTTTTTACCTCTTGAGTTGTGGTGAGTCATAGTTAAGAATAATAAGTTAGGGGCTGCAGGAGGTAAAGCCCTTAAACTGTACTATTGAGGTAAAGTCTCACATGGAAAATGGCATTGAAAATGTCATTTTTAATATTGTTACATTTGCTCTCAGCTCCATAGTTTTAGAACTTTAAGATTTAAATATGACAACGTTTATCACATATAACAAGATACAGTAACGTCTTCATGTTTTCTGTCTCAGCTTACAATGTCACACTGTATTGCATGCTTTAAACAATTGTTTTGTATCTTAGCCATCTCTAAAGCTGTGGCTGTAAGCGATCTGTGTGTGCAGCCAATCTTCCTGATAACTGAAGTAATGAATCATGTTTCTCATTTACTCAGATTTGATCTGATCTCTTAAATATCTGTTACAGACTCTTGGAGGAAATATCATGACTGCCAGTCCCATTTCTGATCTGAACCCCGTGTATATGGCAGCAGGGTGTAAATTGCACGTGGCGTCAAAAGGTGAGATTATCAAAGAAATCTAAAGTGGAAACTGTGGAGCATCTTTTTCACTTGTGAATACCAAGCATATGTATGTGTGAATTATGCCATATCCCTTAGTTGTTGTGTCTTTTGGCTTTTCCCGGTTAGGGGTCGCCACAGCAGAACTCCGGTTCACTAATGATTGGTAGTTGATTTTTACGTGCCGAGTTACCAGCCCTGATGCACAACCTTCAACGAAGGTATGCCCATTCACGCATGTCTCCACACAGAAGATGCTCTAGCTGAGAATCGAACCGGACAGCGTCTTACTGTGAGGTGACAACGCTACTGCAGCACCACCACCGCAGATATGCCATATCCCTTAGTACTGTTCAAATTAAAGTCACCTCAGACACAGTAGCAAAGGTCATTGGCTTTGATATGCTATGCATACTCTTGGGCTCTGATTTTTACAGATTTACTTGCACAGTCTAAATGTTGCATCTTATTTGTGTTGCATGGCCTGAGTGTAAAAATGTGACTTTTATATTTTAATATCAAATAAATCTGTAGGCCTATTTAAAAATTGCTACATTTCATACTAAATGATGCAAAATAAAATGTTAGATATGAAATGTGCTAAATATCCAAATGAAGGAAAAAAGTGTGTTTCAATAGAGGCAGAGGTGGTTCTTTGTAAATAAACGTAATCTGGCTGAGAGCCCTATGTCATCAGTTTCAGAGTTTAGAGAGAGCTTGGGAAAAAAACAGCCTGCAGACTACAAATATTTCTAGAAAAAAACACTGATAACATGTTCATAGAAGAATGACTTTGATACCTAAAAGAGGTTACAACATGTTCATAGAAGAATGACTTTGATACCTAAAAGAGGTTACTAGTTATGTTTTCCACATAGTAAGAAAAATGTGAACTCTATGTACCATGAGTTGATCAGTCGTCTAGAGTGCATCTCACCACGGCATGAAGAAATATTTTACTCTTTTACCATTGGATCTTGCATTTACCTCATAACAGTGCACCTGTATTGCCTTCATAGGTTTCACTAGTAAACACTAGTCCTCTGCTGCCTGGAATAGTTAGATGCTTTAACCAATGTTGTGCTAAGTGCAGACCAAATGAAGCTATGTATGCAATTAAGTTAAGCAGTACTAGAAAATGGATATACAGTAGTTTGGATGTAATAAACAAGTTAGTAAAGGGCATGCCTGTAGGGTTGCCACCTTTTCAAATGGCCAAAGTGGGACATTTTTGGTACAAACATCAGATTTTACATGCCGACACATACCCATGTCAAGTAAAAGGTTACAACTTAACTTTTTTTTGCCCCTGAAAAAAATTATTATTCTTTCTTGTAGCATTTTAGTTATTCTGTTTTCTGTATATTTTTCTTTCAGATACAGGTATAATAACTTTATGAAACTATAAATAAAATAATAAAAATATATTTAAATCCAAAATCTCTGGAATTTTTTATTTTTACAATTTGTTGTCAGGACATAACTGCCCAAAGAGGGACTGCCTCTCGCAAAGTGGGACAGGTGGTAACCCTACATGCCTGCAACACTGCACATATCAAATGTAGTTTTGCAATGCCTGGACATTAAAAATTGTTACTTTGAAAGTAGCTGACATCAGTCCTAGAATTATTTCTAAGCAAATGTCATTTGCTGTGCACAACAAACAAACAAGATGAACTTGGCAGGAACACTGAAACCCAGAAAATGCACTACACAGTGCAAGGCAAGGTCACACTGATCCTTAAGCTTGTATAGTTGGCTATTTTCACAGCTTACATAATCAGTAATATAGCCAGGTATATGCTAAGCATTACATTATGTATCGTATATTTTTAAGCTTTATTATTTTCTGAGAACCTTAATGATCACAACTTCATTTCCCCAAACAAAACCCTCTCTACCAGGTACATATAGCCCATTTGTATAGATTGATAAATATATATATATATATATATATATATATATATATATATATATATATATATATACAGAAAGACAGACCGATGAAAGCAGAGGAAATGCAACTATACATTTATATGTAGTTATTTATACACGTTTTGATCTACTTATTTTTATCATGTAAATGGGACAATCTCTGGATGTTTATTTTTCATCCACAACAAAGGCATTGCAGAATTAAATGCAGAAACACCTCTCACCTCCACAACACAATATGTAAGTAATCAGATAAGAAAAGAAAAGAGAAAACAAACTCCCTTAATCAGAACTCATATAAACTGCTATACCAGTTAGACATGTTTTGCAAACACAAGCCTGGTCAGTATCTAGGAGCACAGTAATAAACAAGTGAATGCTTCATCTAGGACTCAAACCCAGACCCTCCAAATCGTTGCTGAACTTGTTCTACCATAGTGTTACTGAAACAGCTGAGAGCTGGCTAATCTTATGAAGCTTATTCCTTCCAGTATACATATATGATTCACATTCAGAAAAGACCAATGGGAACAGAGGAAGTACAACTATGTATTTTTATATATTTATTTAATTTTATCGGGTATGTTGGGGTTGTCTCCAGACCCTTTTCTTATGCCCTCAACCAGGGTTTGGTATGGAGTAAATACAGAACTAAGTAAATAAACAATTTCATCAAAACAGTACATAATTCTTCATATAAATGGCAGGAAGGAGAGAGAGTGTATTAACAAAATTCCTGAGCCAGGACTCAAAAACTATTATTTCATTTAGAAGCTTTTAGAAACATAGACCCCTGTTAGAGTTACTGAAGCAGATGAGAACTGATCCAGGTTTTAAAGCTTCACCTTTTCTTCATACATTGTGATTCATGCACAAACAGACCAACGAGAACACAGGAAGTGTAACTCCATATTGTTTCTTTTCTTAATTTACATTTCTAAGAGTGTTTTAATCATTTTGCCAGGTAAATGGGTAGGTCTTCAGTTATCAAGTTCTGGTGAAGGATGCACTCCTTCCCCTTTCTTATGCTTGATTATTCACACATCCTTATATGCGCGTGCACACAAACACACACGCATGTGTGTGTGTGTGAATGTGTGTGTGTGTGTGTGTGTGTGTGTGTGTGTGAGCGCGCATATCTGTGTACACACACACACACACACACACACACACACACACACACACACACACACACACACACACACACACATCCTCACACTCATACTTGTAAAGAACTAAACTTGTTAAGTATACATCTTTGAAGGTGATGTACTTTTGTATACAACTTGACATATCAGTCAAGAAATCCTAACTGTACCCCCCCTACTTTTAATTATATATGTGCACACGTTCAAAGCCATGCAGCAAACTCAAAAAGTGGCAATCAGGTGAGCAAACCTTGAAACCAGATATGCATGTTTTCCAGGATAAGGACAAAGTAATATTGTTTTTGTTAAATTTCAGCAACATACAAACACACATGCAAGTGTGCAGTTGCAGTATAGCTGTGAGCAGTGATCACTGACAGTTTGTTACTAACCATGTCAAGTGCAGACAAGCCCTACCATTTCAGAGATACAAAAACTCTTTTCTTTTACTGAAAAAAAAAACTAGGCTACTTCCTTCCTCCTAGGTCTCAAGTGTAATAACATGTAACATATAAAATGAAAAAAGAAATTTTAAGAAAGGAATGTATTATCATCCGACTACCTTCCTACCTACTAACAGCCTGTATGTATCTTTGTATTAGGAACATACTTCTTTCACTCTTCTTTTCAGCATGGCTCTCCTGACTCTTTAATTTATTGTTGTGCATTGTTTTTCTTCTTACTGTCCTAACTCTAATGTATTTAGAGCCTTCTTCCAGTTCTTAGTAATCTCAACCTTTATTTCTAATCACAGTACTCATGTACAGGTCTCATAATGTATGGACCAATCGCTCACATACCAAAGTCCTTGTTGTCTCATTCCTTCCTATCAAAGATTTCTCCACAAACTTTTCAAGATTTGTTTCCACGTCCTGCAAATGATCCACTTATCCTGGCCAGCTTTTCATCAGTCTCTAGGAAACACTACTATTCTTCCTTCCTTCCTTCGCTCATTCTTTTTCCAGTATTAATGAAATAAGGGACCACCTGTGACTTACCCTTTATTGATATGCTCTCCCTTCATTTGATCAGTCACCTTCCAGACTCTGTGATCTTCGTTATCCATCCATTCTTTTTCCTTTACTTAGGTTTTCTGCAGTTCCTTACAGACTTGCATGTCACTCTTTTCTTTCTATCTCTCGATCTCAAATCAATGCAAAAAGCCTGCTTCTGTGCCAGACTACCCCACACCATATTTCTTACAGTGCAAAACCACATATCTTATTACTCTGTGTATCTTAACCCTGAGCATTCTTTGTATGTCTGACAAATCTACTTTATCTCAAAGTCAAACAGCTCCATCGTTCATAATCATATAGGATCATTTACTGTCTTCATAGTTCCAGGATCCCTATCAAATTATGCCCTCTGGCTTACTAAAGACATTTGTTCCCTTATGCATCAGAGAGATTCTGCTTGGAAAACTTGGCTAAAATCCAAATCCCCTACTCACCATCACATTTCTAAAGAACTTAGAAACCGAACAAAAAAAACATATTTACAATGACAAGAAAAGATTTCTTATAAGGCCCAAACTCTTCATCACTCTAATCCCAATAACTTCTGGAGAAGAATCAACTCAATCCTTCACCCTGGAAGGCCTCAAACTCCTAATCCTTTCGCTAACAATTCAGCACAAGACACTGCCTCTCTTCTCAACCATTACCTCATTCATAAACTGACCAGAACTCTAACACTACAATACCTCTGCAAATACCCTCTAATCATACCTTTTTTCTTTAAACCTATTCCCACCACATATATAAAATCCCTCCTCCAAAAGCAAAAAACATTCTTCTTTGGCTGACAATTTACCTCCCCCCAAACTTGCAGCCAACTCTATAGCCTATCCAGTTTCAATATTTATCAATAGATCAATTCATGAATCCACTGTACCTGAGATTTGGAAATCTTGCTGTGCAAAACTGCTACACAAAGGAGGCAATTCTACTGATTCATCCAACTTTAGACCTATAGCTATACTTTTCCCCCTCAAAAATACTCAAAAATATATTCACTCCCAGCTTCTCAAATTTCTCATCCAAGAAAATCCTCTGACACCTACTAAACATGGTTTCTGTCCAAAACCATAGTACAACTACAATCCTTTTATCTTTCACTCATGCAATAGCTGAAGCTCGTGATAATAACAAACTTGTCTCATGTCTAAGCCTTTGACACGGTATCTCATTTACAGTATCCCATTCTAAACTCCTAAGCAAGTTAGCCAACCTGAACCTCTCACCTTTCACTCTTGAATGGTTCTGCATCTATCTCTCAGACAGACTGCAATCTGTCAGATGGCATTCCTCCTGCTCCCCCTTCCTACCCATTCATACACATGTTCCCCAGGGTTCCACCCTTGCATCCTTGGATCCTTTGTATTCAACATCTTCACCAACGACCTCAATACATCTTGCTATCACTCCACTCTTATTCAGTATGCAGATGATTCTACACTCATCTCCTCTTCTGAAAGTATCTCTCAACTTCCTACTCTTACCCAAAACTATTTTCCGTCTGTTGAAAGATGGCTCACTGAACATCAGCTTATTGTAAATCCTAAAAAGAATAAACTTTTACTCTTTCTCCCAAAATCACTTTCACATCTCAAACCCACATTTACCATCTCATCCTTAAATAAAAACATCATTAATGTAGAATCCTACACAAAGCTACATGAAATGATAATAAATGATCAACTCAAATTTGACCTCCATGTCCAACAATCCATCAAAAAACAAACCAAAAACTGTCCCTTGGATTCAGCAAGCTCTGCATGGATGCAGGAATAGTGCAAGAGCTGCTGCATGCAATATGGTCGATGAGCGATCCAGGAACAAGCTCCCGGGACGTGCACAAGTGCTCCTACACTATTCCTGCATGGACATCACTGCTATATGCTAATTACCTCATTTCGGGTTCATAGGTAGGTACTAGGCTATCTGCCCGAAGGTATTTATAAGCCTAGCCAGAATGTGTTGGCTTTCGCCGCCCCCTTAGATTAGTTCCCTGTGCCTCTGTCCAGCAGAGCCACTGAAGTGATCCCCGAGGTAAACTTTCTGTTTCCCATCCACTCATCAAGGTTTCTCTTGATGAGTGCTAGCGAGGAGCTCTGCCTAATGTAGATTGGTGGAATCTTGTTCCAAAACATGGGAAGTCTCTGGGAGAGGAATATATCCCTCCAGCATGTCCTATTTATTGTTGTGGTGAGGTTTCGATCCCTAGAGCATGTGGCTTGAGGGGATAAGGTTTTCTTTAGGTGGAGCATGTCCATCAATTCTGGGTGGGACATGGCCTTATATGTCAGGCAGAGATCACCTCTGAGCAGGCGATATGCAACCGAGTAAAGCTGGAGTTTCTTCAGTCGAGCTGCATAGGACATCTGTTTGAGGCCAGTGATCCTCTTGGTGAGGTACTTCTGTGGACTTTCCAGCTGTTGCAGGTGTCTTGTAAGGTACATCCCAAATGGGGCACTGTACTCTATGATGGGTCTGATGAGTAGAGGGGCACAATGACCTCTTTTGATCTGGATGCAAACCCTTTTGTGATTAGGTGAGCCACATAGAAGGATTTTCTAACCACTTTGGCAATGTGATTATCAAAGGAGAGATTACTATCTACTTGGGTCCCCAGATCCCTTATTACATTTTCCGTATTTAGGGGACTACCACCTTTGTTGTAGTTTGTGGGTACTTTATTATTTCCAAAGGGAATAACTATGCACTTTTTGGCATTTAGCTTGAGGCCATGATTTTGACACCAGAACCCTTTTGGAGGATGTCTGTGTCAGCCGGTGAGTCAATTATAGCCCCTAGTTTGCAGTCATCTGTGAACTTGGTCAGCCATAGTCCTCCTGTGCTTGTCTCTACCTCTGAGAAGATTATGCCGAACAGGAGGGGTCCTAGGACTGAGCCCTGGGGAACGCCACTTGCAACCGGTTTAGAGTCAGACCTAGCTCCTGCAACTCTCACCATGTGGGTTCTGTCCATGAGCCAATTGGCAACCCATCTTGTGACATAGAGGTTTATGTTCATGCTGGTGATCTTGTCTATAATACCAGAATGGGGAATGGTGTCAAAGGCCTTTGCGAGGTCTAGGTAGGCTGTGTGTACCACCTTTCCCTCATCTATAGCCTTGGCAACTGTCTCAAAGAAGTCCACCAGGTTTAGGAGGCATGATCTGCCCTTAACAAAGATGAACTGTGTAGGGTTCAGTGTTTGGAGGTTCCTAATATTTCTGTTAATGAGTTCCATGATGATGTGCTCCATAGCCTTGCAGACCAAGCTAGTCAGGCTTATAGGGCAATAGTTCCCAGGGTCTGTTGTGGCTCCACCTTTGTGGAGTGGAATAACTGTTGCTGTACACCACTCTTTGGGTACGTAGCCTGTGGAGAGGCTGAGTTTAAACAGTGTGTTTAGGTGAGGGGTTAGTTCATCTTTGAGCTCATGTAGGATGCAGCCTGGGACAACGTCCGGTCCCATTGATGCTGTGTTTTTGGCTTTGGAGAGGGCTATTTTAACCTGAGTGTCTGTGATTTCAGGGGCTCTACATTCTTCTGGTATGGTTATGGACCCTATTGGGGGAGAGAGGGGGGTGAGGTTTGCATTGAACCTGTCTGCCAGGATATTGGCTCAGTTGGTTCAGTTTATTTTGTGCCATTCTGCACTAACTCTGAGCAGATCTGGGCATTGCCACTTAGATTCTTGATATAGCTAAAGAATGCCTTGTGGTTATCTTTGGAGTCCTTGGCAAGTTTTCTTTCAAAGCTCGCCTTGGACAATTTTATGAGGGATCGTAGTTTCTTGGCGATACTGATCAGGGATGTCTTCCCTTCTTGGGGTTTTACTCTTTTCTATACTAGTTTCCTCCTTCTGTTGTATAGCTTGTTTATGGCAGGGGTCCACCAGACTGGTTTCCTTTTCTTGGAGGAGTGAGTCTTGGTTTTGCTTGGGATAGCACAATCCAGGCATTCTTGTAGGTGCCTGTAGAATGCATTAGTAAAGGATTTTGCAGCTTGGACAGCATTATCCTTTAGCATGTGGGGCTTTGAAACTTTCTACCTCCATCTTTAGTAACGTGAAGTTTACTTTTGAAAAGTTTTTCATGGTGGTTTCCTTGTCTAGGGGTGGGGGTGGAATGTGGATATCCAAAGTGATTTGTTTATGGTCAGATCTAACCAGCGAGGGGTTGACCTTTGGTGTGGAACACCAGTCACTCATGTTGGTGATGACCAAGTCCAATATGTTGTCACCCATGGTGGGAGTGTTGACCAGTTGTTCTAGGGCGTTTGAGTTTATAAATTCTAGGAAATATTGGGCAAGGGAGTTAGTACTTGTAGTTCTCCCAGTTAATGTTTGGGTAGTTGAAATCACCCAATATTAGGGTGTTTGATAGGACCTTTATGTTACCCAGTGTTTCCAGAAATGCAGAATGGGGGTCCTGGGACATGGTGGGTGATCTGTAGCAAGCTACAATTTGAATTGCAGTTTTGCCCATTGTTAGTTGCACGTGGATAATCTCTGAAGCATCGTGCTGTGCCACTAGCCTGGAGGTGTGGGTATTCTTGATGAATATGGATACTCCCCGCCTTTTGTATTTCAATCTGGGTTCTGTGGCTGAAATGTATGGTATGAGTTGTAGCCTGGTAGTGCTGGGGTGCTCTCTGTAGCCTTAAACCAGGTTTCTGTTACTGCACATATATCGAGTTCCTCCATACTGAGAAGTGCCTTGAGTGCATGCATTTTGAGATTTAGACTTCTGACATTGAGTAGTATTACCCTCAGATTTTTGTTACTTGTGCTATTTACAGTGGTGGGTTTGTCTTTTGAGGCTTGCGTAAAAAAGGCAATATGGGGGTGGCATTCGAAAGTCTAAGGGTGACAGGTGCAAGCTGTCTCTAGCAAAGCAGCGTGGCTTGTCGAGCATGTCATCCCAGGCAGACAGACACTAGATCCCCTTTGAATGACACCAGAAATGTAGCCAATTGTTGAAATTGATAATTTTTTCTTTATACCGTGGTATCATTCTTGGTAAGAGCAGGATGCTACTCAGGGTCAGGGTCATACCGGCCTGGGCTACGTGATCAGAGAGCTCTTCCATGTCTTTTTTCATGTAGTCCAGGGAGGTATGTATCAGGTCATTCACACCAACATGGGCAATGACAGAGTCGTATTTGTACTTGTTCTGGAGTGACCTGAGTGCTTGTTTTATGTGGCGGATCCTGGCACCAGACAGGCAGCTAACAGTAACCTTCTCCTTATTCAGCCTAGTGAGTGGGACGTCAGCATGCCTGACTATAGAGTCACTCATTACTGGTATGTTGGGTATGCTATTTTGCCTTGAGGGCTGTGATTGCGTGGCACACTGGTTTTGTGAAGTATGTGTTTAATGGTTTGTGTTGGGGGTGGAGGTTGCTTGGATGTCTGCTTTGGAGGTCTCTGTTGCTTTTGCAGATTTTTATTTAGAGCCTCCGAGTATGTTTTCGTGTATTTACATGTGTTTTTTACCAGAGCTGGTTTAATGGGTCAATGTGAGACTGGTGGTGTGATGCCAGTATTTCCCTTCTCCTCTTGACTGTCTGATCCAGTCTTGGGTTGAGAGAGCTTAGCCTCCAGTTTGGCTGTATAATTGCATCTCTCGCATGTATTAGTGTTTGGTGGTAGGAGGAGAGGGTTGCCTGTGTACATGAGGCAGTTGTTACATTGCCTCAAAATGCCCAGATTCACCAGTTGAACTGGAGAGTACACCTGAAACTGCCCTTTGGACATGCCTGGATAGGTACAGTAAACTGTTTTACTGAATGGCTGGTAAGGTCGAACAGAGAGCCTTGTCCTTCTGTAGTGCTAGGGTTTAGAATTGCTTGCTATGAGTTTTGAGCTAGTGCCGGGCTGAGAAATGAATGGCTTGAGTGCTTAAGTTGAAGGTTTGTCTAGTTCCAAGGGAAAAATTGAAGAGGAGACTTTGTGGAGCCGGGAGTAGTTATACCCTAGCTAACCAGCGCTGCCTGCCGCACAAAATCGGGCAAATGCAGTTTTTATAGCAGGGAAATGAAAGAGATAGAAATTAGCCCAACATGGCCAATAAACTACTACTTTCTGACCTGAAACCACTCCTCCAGGGACAGATAGGCTGCTCAAAGCTCCCTTCTCTGACAGGTGAACAGGGAAACTTCCTTCTATCCAAGTAAGGTATGGGCAAACACAGAGATCTGCAACACAGCCCTGAATTCAGCACTAACCTGAAAACTGGACTACACTTGCCTAGAAAGGTGGGAAACAAGTAATCATATATATATATATATATATATATATATATATATATGTATATATATATATATATATATATATATATATATATATATATATATATATATATATATATTTTTTTTTTTTCCAGAAAATAAAGCAGATACAATCAAAAAAACATTTTAAATGTGCATAAAAAGATGCTTATTGTTATATATCTCAGTTCTGAGTTGTAGTCAATGCCCCTAGTAATAAAGTAGGAAGAAATACAAATACAGTAACAGCAGATGAATAAAGTACAATTTATATATATATATATATATATATATATATATATATATATATATATATATATATATATATATATATATATAAACAATAGAAAACGAACAATCTGATTTAAACAAGTTACCCAATTAACCAGAAAAATCTCACAACTGAGCCCTGTTCCAGCAGTCTTCAATCAGACAAGTTCTAACTGCACACTCCCGGTAATAGGTTGCAGGGGAACCTTCTCCAAAAAGGATGGCCTGGATGAGTGCTCAAGTTATACAAACAAAGCTAGATTCAGCAGGCCTGAATCTGGTCCTGTGCTACAGCAACAATGTGCACCAATTTCAGAAAGAAACAGTTCGAATAAGCAGGCACAATAAGCCTGTGACCAGAAATTCCCAGCTCAGAAGGGCAGAATCCAGCCTCTCCTCCCACAAGAGTGCAGACCACAAAGCTTCTTAATGTAGAATAACTGGCCTGAAGCCCAAGTGCTTAAACCAGAACTAATACTCTTTTAGAATAGCAGACACTGAGCTTTCAATCAGCAATTCCCAGCTTAGAAGGATGTAAGCTACCTGTCCTGCCACAACAGTGCAGACCACAAACCTTCTTAATGAAAATAACTGGTATGAAGCCCAAGTGCTTAAACCAAAAGACTTAGAATAACAGTTACAATTTAAACAGGCTACTACCAAGTAGCAATAAGTGCAGCAGAATAAATAAAATTGAGTACTTTTAAGAAGAGGCAAAAGCAAAATAAATAAGGAGGAAACACAAATACAGTAAAAGCAGATGATTTTTTTTTTGATTTGCTTGTGAAAACCATGCAAATGAGGTGAATTAGCAATCCAGGAAGTAGGCAGGCGTCTGTACAGGAACAGTGTAACCTGCAGAAATGTGCTTGGTTACTAACCGAATACATTTCTGCAAATTACAAAACGGAAGCATAACAGCTCGAAAGAAAGCATGTATTCAATGTAGTAGGCATGCCAATGGCCAGATATATGGCCATTGGCATGAAACATAGTTGCAATTTTATAAAAAACAAGTTTATTTTTTTTGGCCGATCTCTGCCGTTTAAGCATAGGGCAGCAGTGCACAAACAGGATCGCAATGAAAATAAGAAAAAAAGGGGGAAATAAGCTTTTATACCAAATCAGTATTTTGCCATAATAGTCAGTGGCATGCATAAGTCAACAATACCAGGGAATAATGGTTGCTAAGGGGGAAGGCTCAGTGTGAGTGTGGTAACTATGAATTAGCATTCTGTTTATGTAATGAGGGGATTTATACTGAATCACAGATTTCCTCTCAGTGTTAGCTTGCACCCAACCATGTAGGTGCAGCAACATTGTATAAGTCTAAGAAGTGGATGACCTCATAAGAGGGAGTGTCATGCATGCTGTAAGCTTATTGGAGCTGTGTGGCCTGTGTTTGCCCTTAGCTAAGCAAAGCTAAGGAAGGGTGTGTGTCCGAGGCTGCCTAACAGTGTTTACATTGCCTAAACATGTGTGCGTGCCATTAAAAAAAAAAAAAAAAATAGGAAATAGCAGCTCTGTTCACATCCGAGCACCGGGTATGTGTGACGCACCTCAGGGCTTAAACGGGAAGGCAATGGGAAGGGAAAACAGCAGTAGGAAGGCAATCAAGGAGAACTAGCATAGCTGGCAGGTGAAATGTATCAGAATAAGTCAATTACACAGCCAGCAACCCAGCACACTACTATAAATATATGTAAACACCTTTCAGTCTGGTTTTTCCCACAAACTCTATACCACCTGTGTACACAGACGGGGGGGGGGGATTTACCTGACAAAACTAGCAAAATGTTAGGGGTTGCTGTTGCTCTCATACATCAATATGTGCAAGAGGCTGAGGGTAGTGAGGATGTGAATGTTGACGAACATCCCACAGTGAGGAGGAGAAGAAGAGTGTACAGACCCAGGGTAACCTACCTGTGACTACATGAGCTGGAGATAGTGGAGTGCTATAGGGTGGGCAGGGACATTCTACAGCAAATTGTTGAGCTGTGCACACACACAACCAACAGAGGGGAACCCGTCCCAGTGGATACCAAGGTATATGTAGCCTTAAGAATACTAGCCACAGGTATCTTCCAAAGTGCAGCTGGGGATATCATGCAGATCTCACAGGCATCAGCATCCAGGGTACTCCAGTTCCTGGATGCCATGTCAGCACATGCTGGTGAGCACATATATTTCCTCAACACCCGTGAGGCGTTGACCAGCAATATGCATCTCTTCCACCAAATAGCAGAATACCCTGAGGTAGTGGGTGCTACAGACTGCATGCATGTACACATCAGAGCACCACCCAGCAAGCAGGGAGGCTCTACATAAACCACAAGGGCTTCCCCTCCAACTGCCAGGTCACATACGATGCCCAGGGCATTATCTTGAATGTGTGTACTGGCAGCCCTGGAAGCTATCACGATTCCCACATCTGGCATATGACACAGCTGTACCACTTATTTGCCACTGGGAACATCCCATATGGCCACCTAGTGGGGGATGCTGGCTACACTCTGGAGAAGTGGCTGATGACACCCCTCAGAAATGCACACACACCTGAACAAGAACTCCATAATGAGGCACACCCACAAACCAGAATCATAATAGAGCATGTGTTTGGGACGCTCAAGTCATGGTTCTGCTGCCTGGACATATCCAGTGGAGCCTTGCAGTACTCTCCAGCTACATGTACACAAATGTTCATAGTATGTGCCATGTTACACAATATGATCCTGCAATATTAGCTGCAGCAGGAACAACATGGGGCAAGGCCACACAGCCCCCCACCATTGCCAATGCCATCACAGGCACAGAGTGACTCAGAGGAGGAACTACCTGAACCTGCCCATGTAGGCAGAAGGAGGGATGCCCAGCATGCCCAGGCCTTGGCAAAGAGGTAATGCATAGTACATACACTGACATGGTAGGGACCCAGGGCATGACACCTCTCTCTGACTCACACATACAGTAAAAGGGATGCCAAACATGACACTACCTGTGCTTTACCATATATAGGGAGTATACTATGTGCATCCGACATAGTCAGCCTTCCAGCCCATCCTCAGTACTGGCCCATCCACAAGGTAAGTCATTCTTCCTATTAATTATTGAATGGAGTAGTATGTTCTGATAGTTGTATCTATGGTATGGACGTGAGTATGCAAGGGAATCAAGTGGCTGAATGGGATGGCAGCAGATAGTGGACACCTATATGGGCAGCATGAAATCCATAACAAATACTGGTGTCAACATAATAGGCAGTACTATACAAGGTGACAAATCCCACTGCAGTACATGTGGTGGCCCAAATGTGTGCCCACAGGACATGCATGCCAGTGAGGCTGACATACCTACCAGCAGCCTCAGCCAGCAGGACAGGTGTAGATGACAATAAAGAAAGGCTGGGCTAAGGCCTCCAATTGATGGCAATGATGAACAGCCCCCCTCCAGACCTACACAGACAGACTACAACATGTCTGGCAGTTATATGCTAGTTCTAAAGGGTAAGAAGTCTGAAACTGAAATGTAGGTCAATAAAACCTAAGATCTGTAGTCTACTGATATGCCTCCAGTCTGCATAATAAGTCAGAGTACATTATGAAATGGAAGCCAACAGAGTACCTAAATACCAGTACAGTCACAGCAAATATTTAAAGTCGTCAGGTGTGCCCTCCCTACAACCTATGTAGAAATACAGTAATATGTAAGTGTGAGGAGTAATATCAGTGGAGCACAGATTACCAGAGCTCGCCCAATCTACAGGATAGATTGTTGCATATGTACAATATGCAGGGTTTGATTTTCACATAGGGTAATTGGCCAGGCTTAAAATGGTCCACAAGGGCAGTTTACCTAGTAGTAACCTATGAACCACAATACTGGACTCAGCATCATTCATCTTGTATTTCCCAGGAAATAACTGTGAGCAAACAATTATATCTGTCAGTAGTTGATGACATAATACATCACAGTTTAAAACAGTACATATGTCTGAATATCTCTGCTAACACCAACCATGTAACACAAGCAGCACAGACAGCAATAGTTACAGAGTCCCCCTATCTGTCGCCCATTGTGACTCCATATTGTCAACCTATCTACATATATTCTGCAGAAACAAGTTGCTAGCTGTAGGTGTAGAACACCAAATCCTGGACTGGTTTACAACCCTACCTGGAATGGATTCACACACTCAATACAGAAGGTCATACTGGGCATGCTCCTACACTTAGAGAAATGAAGCCCATGTCTGACAACACGGAGGATTATACATATCTGTCATTTGCAGATGTCTGTGCACACACTCCAAATTGTACACCATTTATGCTTCACACACACACACACATTGGATAGGAATGCTCACACATATCCAAGGCCAACACACTATAATATGTGAAACATACACACACACAGATGTGGGGAAGCGAGAGACAGAGAGAATTCCATTATGAGGCCTGTCCCACCCACTACACATCCAAGTAGCCAATATCACATGATGTGCTGATGTCAATCACTGTAGACATTCCTTTTGGTAGCCCTCATCCCTATAGTGTCTGTGGTGCTTGTGATAACTGTGTAACACAATAGTATAAATCAGTATTTATGTAGCATTTGTATACTTAGTCCTGTCAAATGTAAAGTTGTGTGTGACTGAGTATGTGTGTGTGTGTTGCCAGAGAAATGATTTATGGCCCATTCACACACACTGCACTTTCCATTGCCCATGTTAGCACGCCTTCTGATGTCAGTCACCTTGAAATAACCCTTTGGCCAAGTCTCAACCCTATAAGCTATGTGGGGCTCATGATAACTACGTAATAGTGTAGTATAGCAAACTAGTTAGGAAGGAGTTCTAATTCTGCTCCTGGCAACTATGATAATGTGTGAGAGAGACTGTGTGTCTATTGTTGACACCTGATTTTGTGGACATTCACACATACTACACTTCCCTTACCCCTCCTTCAGCACTGCTGCTGTTGTCACTCACCTTCAAAAATACCTTTGGACAGCTCTCCAATATATAATCTCTGAGGTGCTTGTGATAACTGCATAATACCATAGTGTAACAAACTAGTTAGGTAGTCATGCTAATCTTGGTCCTGGCAACTGTAATAATGTGTGTGTTTGTGTGAGAGAATATGTGTGTGTCTTTGTTGACACCTGAATTTGTGGACATTCACACTTACTACACTTCCCTTACCCCTCCTTCAGCACTGCTGCATATGTCATTCACCTTCAAAGAAACCTTTGGACAGCTCTTTAACATATAATCTCTGTGACACTTGTGATAACTGCGTAATACCGCAGCGTAGCAAACTAGTAAAGTAGGAGTTCTAATCCTTGTACTGGCAACTGTGATAGTGTGTAAGAGAGTGTGTGTGTCTTTGTTGATACCTGATTTTGTGGACATTCACACTTACTACACTTCCCTTACCACTCCATTAGCACTGCTGCTGATGTCACTCACCTTCAAAGATACCTTTGGACAGCTCTCCAACATGTAAGCTCTGTGGCATGTGTGATAAATGTGTAACACTGTAATAGCAATACATAGCTAAGTAGGGGTTTGAAATGCAGTGCTGGCAAGTGTGTTTGTATGTGTGTCATCAGTATCCTGTGTGGGTGTTGGGGTGATTGTGTAATAACAGGAACCATTGCGGTGCTTGTTTTGCTACATTATTATATTGAGGACCTATATTTGCCAATGTCCACATTACAAGGCCAACAGTTGTCAAACACTGTAGAGGTTATTGTAGACAATCCACAACCATAAATGTCTACTGCCATGTGCAATAACTGACTATGTGACAGCATGGATTAGTGAATGATATAGGCAACCATTATAATACCCAGAGACCACTCTCCACCCACGGATCATACACAAACACGCTTGGCTCTTTCTCTCTTCATTTCTTTCTTTCTCTCAGTCTCTCTCTCTCTCTCCCTCCCTCTCTAGTAGATATGGAAAAAAACATCTGTTGTGCATAGGCAGAATCTTGACTTTTGTAGGTAATGCTCATGATCAGCTGATGGCCTGTGCATGAATTGGAGTCCCCCACTTGCTAATTGCATGTGGAACAGCTGTAGTATCATTCCTATAGCCAATTGCATGGAAACACACTCCTATAACTAAACACTTCATGTGGGTGTTCGCCCTTTTCCTTTACTGTGAGCAAGACCTCATGTGGGTGTCTGACAAACAGCATCACAGAGGGTAGTCGGAAATACCTCTTACAACAAACACTGTGGAGACAGGCGAACAAACTGGAGGGGGATGTTCCAGACACGGGGCAGAATGTAAGTATTGCTGTTCTACATTTGAATTAATGTTGGTTTAACAGGGTTTGTGTGGATATGTCTGTTCTGCATAATTTAAAGTCTGACATAACAGTGTTATGTGGTTGAGAAAACTCTCATCTGTAGGGCTATCTGCAGACTGGCCAGAGTTTGGAGTCCTAGATGGGGTGTGTTACTCACACATTTTCTGTCTATATAAATGCAGTAGCATACTCTGATGATTGCAGTCAGTAAATGGTAACATCCATGTGTGTTACTGACTTCATATCCCTCGGACGAGACATGTCACAACAAACCCTG
>NC_056727.1:773434158-773616658 GCF_019279795.1 Protopterus annectens | reverse complement strand
TGGACCCAGGACTGAGCCCTGTGCGACACCACTTGTGACAGGCTTTGAGTCTGACATGGCTCCAGCAACTCTGACCCTGTGGGTTCTGTCACTTAGCCAGTTTGCAACCCATCTTGTGATGTATGGGTTTACATTCAAGCTGATGAGTTTTTCGATGATACCTGAGTGGGGTATTGTGTGAAGGCCTTTGCCAGGTCGAGGTAGGCTGTATGGACTGCCTTTCCTCATCAATGGCCTTGGTGACTGTCTCGAAAAAGTCAACCAAGTTTAAGAGGCAGGATCTGCCTTTGACAAAGCCAAACTGGGTTGGATCCAAAGTCTGCAAGTTCCCTATGTCTTTATTTATGAGTTCCATTATGATCCTCTCCATGGCTTTGCAGATAAGGCTTTTCAAGCTAATGGGGCGGTAATTTCCAGGGTCTGTGGAGGCACCGCCCTTATGAAGTGGGACCACAGTCGCCATGTGCCACTCCTTGGGTACGTATCCTGAGGTGAGGCTAAGATTAAACAGCTGTCCTAACTGTGGGTTTAATTCCTCGTTGAGTTCATGAAGCACACAGCCGGGGACACCATCCGGTCCCATGGATGCTGTGTTTTTTGCCTTAGTGAGGGCAGTTCTCACCTGGGCGTTGGAGATGTTTGGGGGGCTACAATCCTCTGGAATAGATATCTCTCCTTTTGGGGGGGCGAGAAGTTTGCACTGAACCTGTCAGCCAGTATGTTAGCAATGTGTGTAGGTTCAGTAATTTTCACATCATTTTGAACTAATTCTGAGCATATCTGGGAGTTTCCTCCTAGGTTTCTAACATAGCTAAAGAAGGCCTTATGATTGTCTTTAGAGTCCTTGGCGATTTTTCTCTCAAAATTTGCCTTGGATGATTTTATGAGAGCTCTTAGTTTTTACTTATAATGATCAAAGGTGTCTTACCTTTCAAGGATTTTGCTCTATCTTGTAGTAGCTTCCTCCTTTTGTTGTAGAGCTTGTTTATGGCTGGGGTCCACCAGACTGGACGCTTGCCTTTGGTACAGAGAGTCTTAGTTTTGTTTGGGATTGCCTGATCCATGCAGTCCTGTAGGTGCTGGTAGAAGGCATTTGTAAGTGATTCAGCGGTTTGAGTAATGTTTGCCACTGGCTCAGGGGCCTTAAAGGAGACCACACTAGTTTTTAGAAGTGTGAAATCGGCTTTTGAGAAGTTTTTCACTGTGGTCTTTTTGTTTCAGGTAGGGGCGGGATGAGGACCTCCAGCGAGATTAGTTTATGATCTGATCTCACCAGTGAGGGGTATACTTCTGGTGTTGAACATTTTGATCCCATGTTAGTGATGATGAGATCAAGTATGTTTTCTCCTCTTGTGGGGATGGTGACTAGTTGTTCCATGGCATTTGAGTTTATGAACTCCAGGAATCTTTGGGTTAGAGTGTTCGGGCTTGAGTAGTGTTCCCAGTCTATATTAGGGTAGTTGAAGTCACCTAGTATGATGGTGTTTGGAGATACATTTATCCCCTCCAATGTTTTCAGGAAGGCCATGTGAGGTTCCTGAGTTTGAGAGGGTGGCCTGTAACATGCTACAAATTGCAGAACAGTCTTGCCTATGGTTAATTGCACCTGGATGGTCTCCGATGCATCGTGCGTTGCCACCAACCTTGAGGTGTGGGTGTCCTTTATGAATATGGACACCCCTCCTTTCTTGGTGTTGTCCGGATTTTGGGGCGGAACGCATGATATGAGGTGAAACCTGTTAGTGCTGGGGTGCTCTCAGGAGCCTTGAACCAGGTTTCTGTCACAGCACAGACATCGATGTTCTCCATATTGAGAAGGGCCTCGAGTGCGTGCATCTTGAGAGTGAGACTTCTGGCATTGAGCAGCATTACCCTTAGTTTTTTTCCTTTTTGGTGTTCTAGGGTGGTAGGTTTAGAATTTGAGCCTTGCCTAAAAAAGGCACTATGGGGGTGGCAAGAGCCTTTGCCAATATCCGGAAGCCCAGGGGTGACAGGTGCAAGCCGTCCCTTGCGAAGCAGAGTGGCTTGTCCAGCATGTCATCCCAGGCAGACAGACATTGGATCCCCTTTGAATGACACCAGAATTTAACATGGTTATTAACATGTATCCCACTCCTAAAACACTAGATACAATAACAGCATCAAGCAGGTTCATTCTGCAAGCCACACATGCTGATACAAGACCACTTTGCAAGTATTGTGGCTTCATCCACATATCCAACACATACAACCAGGGGTGCATGCAATAAATACTGTGAGCTATAGTCTGTAATAGTAGGTAGGTAGAGGGTTCTATTCTCATATCAGCCACCGTGTGTGTGTGTGTGTGTGTGTGTGTGTGTGTGTGTGTGTGTGTGTGTGTGTGTGTGTGTGTGTGTAGATATTTCCCTTAGAGCAGTATAGACATGCCCACCTGGCCAATGTCTGTACAATTTTATGTCCCTGTGACTTGTGTCTTCCTTAACACTGGCCTCCTTTACAAGGCCTGCTGATGTCATCCACCTTAACAGCACTGCCTGACAACCTAATAACACATAAGCTCCATGGTGCATGTAAGTGCTTTATACTATAGTGTGTATTACTAGATAGGTAGGGGTTCTAATCTCATAACAGGTACCTCTGTGTGTGTGTGTGTGTGTGTGTGTGTGTGTGTGTGTGTGTGTGTGTGTGTGTATATATATATATATATATATATATATATATATATATATATATATATATATATATAGATATATATATAGATATATATATATATATATATATAAATATAAATATATCTTGTATTAAATATATCTTGTGTGTATGTATATATATATATATATATATATATATATATATATATATATATATATAAATATATCTCCTGCAGCACTATAGGCATGCTTATGTGGGTTATTTCTGTGCAGTAGTAATGCATTTTAAGGCCCTAAGACTACCTGCTAGCCTCTAAATGCCTTCCTCTACAAGGCCTGCTGATGTCATCCATCTTAAGAGCACTGGCGGAACTTCCAATACCAGATAACTCTGTAGCACATACAATTAGTACTGTGAGCTATAGTGTGTAATAGTACAGAGGTAGGGGGGTTAATTTCACAGCAGACAACTCATTATGAGTGTGTATAAATATATTCCCTTGCAGCAGTATGCATATGGGCTATTTATGTGCAATGGCAATGCATTTTACTGCTCTGCGACTAGCTGTTAGCCCTAAATAGCCCTCATCTAAATAGGCATAACTGCTGTCCACCACCACCTGGATTTGTATGTACGGAACACCCAGGTGACACATATCAAAAGTAGTAGACCTTGTCACAGAGTATGCATGCATAATTACGCTGACTGTCCCCATTGTCCCTGACATACTGTTCAACACATATGCAGCTAGGTAACCACACACGTATACAGCTCTACCTTGCTGATTTCATATTTCTGCTGTGCTGCCATGCCATCCTGTGACAGTGTATTGCCACCAAGTCTTCATAGCTTAGCCGCTCAGACCCCTGGAACAGAAACAAACACAGGTCTGTGAGACACCTGTCATTCTGTAACACTACCACCAGTCTAACATCATGCAACAAAGATACACAAAGTTTGATGTGTAGTCATGACACATTCCAGCATACAGCACCTGCCATGACATAACAATACTGCACTATACAAGTGCATGTAAAGTAATATATTCACCCTGTGCATCAGACACATATTTTAATGGTGTCATTCAAAGGGGATCCAATGCCTGTCAGCCTGGGATGACATGCTCGACAAGCCACGATGCTTCGTTAGGGACGGATTGCACCTGTCACCCCTGGGCTTTCGGATATTGGCAAAAGGCTCTTGCTACCCCCATAGTGCCTTTTTTAGGCAAGGCTCAAAAGACAAACCCACCTCCATAGGTATCACAAGGGATAAGAAACTAAGAGTAATACTACTCAACGCCAGAAGTCTAAACCTCAAGATGCACGCACTCGAAACTCTCCTTAGCATGGAGAACATCGATATCTGTGCAGTAACAGAAACCTGGTTCAAGGCTCCTGAGATCACCCCAGCACTACCAGGTTATACCTCATACCATGCTTTTCGGCCCCAAAACTTGGACAGAACCACAAAAGGAGGGGGAGTATCAATATTCGTCAAAGATACCCACACCTCCAGGTTGGTGGCACAGCACGAAGCATCAGAGACAATCCATGTGCAACTAACAGTGGGTAAAACTGCCTTCCAGTTTATAGCCTGCTACAGACCACCCTCCCAAACCCAGGAACCCCACTTGGCCTTCCTGAGAACACTGGAAAATATGAAGGTCTCCCCAAACACCATTATATTGGGCGACTTCAACTACCCAAACATAGACTGGGAGCATTACTCTAGCTCCAACACCATAGCCCAAATGTTCCTAGAATTTATAAACTCAAATGCTATGGAACAACTTGTTACCACTCCCACAAGAGGGGAAAACGTACTGGACCTGATCATCACCAACATGGGGACTCTATGCTTCAGACCAGAAGTGTATCCCTCATTGGTAAGATCAGACCATAAACTAATCTCACTGGATATTCACATCCCGACTCCACCCCCTGCCCTGAAAACCACAGTGAAAAACTTCTCTAATGCAAATTTCACACTCCTCAAAACTGAGGTGGAATCCTTCAAAGCCCCCAGGCCTGTGGAAAATACGGCCCAGACCGCAGAATCCTTTATAAATGCATTCTATGAACACTTTCAGGAATGCATGGATCATGCAATCCCAAATAAAACCAAGTCCCAATCCTCCAAAGGCAGACGTCCTGTCTGGTGGACCCCAGCCATAAACAAACTATACAATAGAAGGAGGAAGCTACTACATGACAGAGCAAAATCCCAAAAAGGGAAGGCATCTCTGATCAGTATTAGCAAAAAACTACGGGCACTCATAAAATTGTCTAAGGCCAGCTTCGAGAGAAAAATTGCACAGGACACTAAGGATAATCACAAGGCTTTCTTTAGTTATGTTAGGAACCTGGGTGGTAATTCCCAGATATGCTCAGAATTAGTCCAAAATGACAAAAAATACACCGAACCCACAGACATTGCCAACATCCTAGCTGACAGGTTCAGTGCAAACTCCCCCCCCACCAAAAGGGCAAATATCTATCCCAGCAGAGTGCTGCCCCCCTGACATCTCAAATGCTCAGGTAAGAGCTGCCCTCTTCAAAGCAAAAAACATCATCAATGGGACCAGACGGTGTCCCGGGCTGCATCCTACATGAACTCCAAGAAGAGCTAAACCCAAATATAAAACTACTGTTCAATTTCAGCCTTACTACAGGATATGTACCCAAAGAGTGGCGTACAGCAACAGTGGTCCCTCTCCACAAAGGTGGTGCCTCAACGGATCCTGGAAACTATCACCCCATAAGCCTGACTAGCTTGGTCTGCAAAGCTATGGAAAGGATCATCATGGACCTCATAAATAAAGATATTGGGGACCTATAGACACTGGATCCTACCCAGTTTGGCTTTGTTAAGGGCAGATCCTGCCTCTTAAATCTGGTTGATTTCTTTGAAACAGTCACTAAGGCCATTGACGAGGGGAAGGTGGTCCACACAGCCTATCTGGATCTCGCAAAAGCCTTCGATACAATACCCCACTCAGGCATTTTAGATAAGCTCACCAGCTTAAATATAAACCCCTATGTCACTAGATGGGTTGCAAACTGGCTCAAGGACAGAACCCACATGGTTAGAATTGCTGGAGCCATGTCAGACTCCAAACCAGTTACAAGTGGCGTCCCACAAGGCTCAGTCCTGGGACCTCTCTTGTTCGGTATATATTTCTCGGAGGTACAGGCCAACACGGAAGGACTGTGGCTGACCAAATTTGCAGATGACTGCAAACTGGGCACCATAATCGACACTCCAGCCGACACAAGCATCCTACAAAAGGGCCTCATAGAAACAGACAACTGGTGCCAGAGCCATGGCCTCAAGCTAAACGCCAAAAAGTGTATAGTCATCCCCTTTGGCAAAAACAAAGTGCCCACAAATTACCACATAGGTGGTAATCCATTAAGTATAGAAGAAGTAATTAGGGACCTGGGGACCCAAGTTGATAGCAATCTCTCATTTGACAACCACATGGCCAAAGTGGTTAGAAAAACATTTTATATAGCCCACCTAATCATGAAGGGATTCACATCTAGATCAGGGGAGGTCATCGTGCCTCTTTACTCATCCCTCATCAGGCCCATAATTGAGTACAATGCCCCTTTTGGGATGTACCTTACCAGACACCTGCAGCAACTGGAAAGACCCCAAAAGTACCTCACCAAGAGGATCAAAGGGCTCAAACAGATGCCATATGCTGCCCGGTTAAAGAAACTCCAGCTCTGCTCAGTGGCATACCGCCTGCTCAGAGGCGATCTGTGCCTGACGTATAAAGCCATGTCCAACCCGGAATTAAAGGACATGCTGCACCTCAGAAAATCCAAATCCCATTGAGCTATGCGCTCGAGAAACTTGAACCTCAGCACTGAAATAAATAGGACATGCTGGAGGGACAGATTGATAACCCAGAGGCTCCCTTCACTCTGGAATAAAATCCCAGTCCAGGTTAGGCAGAGTCCCTCATTGACTCTCTTCAAGAGGAATCTTGATGAGTGGATGGGAGATCGTAGGTTTACCCCGGGTACCACTTCTGTGTCACTGTTAGACAGAGGCACAGTATACTAACCTCGAAAAAGGGCATAGCAAAATTATTTTAAAATGGGTGGCGAAAGCCAAACACACTCTGGCTAGGCTTATAAATCCCCTAGGGCAGATAGCCTAGTATGAACCTATGAACCTATAATGTCCCTGCATCGATGGCATGGATGGCAGGGATGTGGCACATGTATCATCACATGCAAAGGGTGTGGTGTTGGGATGCTGAGGCCTAGGCTTTGCCAAACAGTTGGAACAAACCAAAAAAACATGCACGAAGGACAAAGTGCAAGGTCCAAACCAAACAAAACGAAAATACCAAAAATGGACCAGCACAATGGTGATGCAGCTAAAATAAATTTATTGTAAATATCAATGCCATTTATAATAAATAAATGGCTAACAGACCGGTTTTGGCTATAAAAAGCCTTCTTCAGTGCTAAAACAAAAATTAATCAGTAATTAGGTAGCTCCAACATCCTGGTCTTTTATAAGGAGACATTTAAAGGTATATTACAAAAAAACATGTTAAGTTGTATAAACCAAATCACTGTCAAAACTGATGAAAAATATTAGTGAAGACATAGTGCCAAAATAATAAAATAATAAAATGTAGTAGTACATTGCATGAACAAGCAGGCTAACATATTATTCCATTTCATTTAATCCAGGTTTGAACAAAGCCCCTAACCTGGTTATCCACATTGTTTCCATGTTATCAAGTTTATTATGCCAACCTGCTTTAAAATTTATATGCATTTGAATTATGTCAATAATAATAAATTTAAAGAGAGCAGTTGGATGATGAATAGTGTGTTTGTAAGGAGCATTAGACAGATGGTGGTTTCTGATGGCACTGAGGTGTTCACTAATTCTCAGTTTAAATGGTCTGGACGTCTGACCAACATAGAATGAGGAACAGGTACATGTAGCTAAATAAATGACCCAGTCCGAACTACAGTTACCAAAAATGTTGATCTTATATACTTGAGATGTATTTTTGCTAGAAAATTCCTTTGTTTTGAGAATGTGTTCACAGGCACTACAGTGCCCGCAAGGAAAACACCCCACCAATGGATCACCAAATAGAGTAGTTTGAACCGATGCACTGGTGTATATCTCTTGTAATGTGTTAAATGAGAGTGTATGGTCCTACCCCTACGGTATGAAAAGGCACATTTGCCTGGTAAGATATCATTCAAAAGCTCATGAGACTTGAGTATGTCCCAATGTCTGTTAATGATTTCCCTAAATCTGAATGTGTTGTTCCCAAAAGTAGTAACAAACCTAATTGGCTGCCTAGAATTAGATGTTTCATCATGCTTCAAACTTTGGTACTGTAATAAAGTAGGACGTGTCATCTGCCTAGTCTGATGAATAGTATGAGAGATATGATTCCTAGAATATCCACGGTTAATAAACCTTTGTGACAGGTCTTGTCACAAGCTTGATATTGTTCTTCTGATGAGCATATGCGTTTCATATGCAGAAATTGGGATTTCGGAATGTTTCGAATGATGTGACGGGGGTGAGAACTAGATGCATGTAACAGTGTATTGTACTGAGGAAACTTCCTATGTACACTCGTGGCTAATGTGTGATCCTCCTGTCTAGAGACAACAACATCCAAGAAAACAATCTCTTCATATTCAATATTTCAAGAGAATTGTATATCCCAAGGATTGTTGTTGAGATACCTAACAAAATCAAACACATGGTCCTTATCCCCACACCACACCATCCAACAATCATCTAGATACCTTCTGCAGATGTCAAGGTCATTTATATACAAATTATGATCTACATCATAAATAAATGATTGCTCAAAAAATCCCATAAATAGGTCAGCATATATGGGGGCAAAAGAAGCACCCATTGCCATCCCCTTAATCTGCCAATAAGGTTGTCCATCAAAATAAAAGATATTTTTGCATAGCACATACTCTGTAAGTTTAACAAGAAAATTGTTAAAGCCAGTGGAATATAATCCAGATTTATTCAACCAATAAGAGATAGCAGTTATACCAGCATCATGGGGGATGCTTGTGTAAAGACATGACACATCTAAGGTACATAACCACCAATCCGCTTCCAATTGTGAATCCTGAGTGATATTGAGAAATTCTGTGGTGTCTTGTATCCTTGATCTAATGTGAGACAAAAGCGGTTTCAAATAATGGGTGAGGAAAGCGGAAAGTGGTTCCGTAAGAGAACCTCTGCCAGAGACATTAGGACTACCTGGGGGATTAGTAGGGTCTTTATGGATTTTAGGAAGAAGATATAGATATTGGGGCATAGGTTCAACCACTTTAAGTTGTTTACATACCTGTCTACTAATAATACCTTCTTCCGTCGCTAAATCCAAAAAAGAGTCTATCTGTGCCTTAAAGTTAGGTGTAGGATCCACAACCATCTTAATATAAAAGTGAGTGTCTACCAGTTGTCTATAAGCCTCATCCTTATATGTGCTGTGATCCATGACAACAATACCACCCCCTTTGTCAGCCAGAGTAATGACAATGTCATGATTGAGTTGAAGTTCAGTTAATGCATGTCTCTCTGCTTGGATAAGATTGTTATTAATGGGTAGGTATCTATTAGAAAGATATAAATCTTTAATGACACATTCCTTAAAAATAGAAACATGTTTATCCATAGGTGGTACAAAATCTGATTTACCAAATTTGAAACCAGTAGATCTTTGAGTAGAATCATGGTCTGAAAAAAATATTTTAAGATTAACCAATCTACAAAAATCATTAACATCATTTAACAAACTGAATTCCGGAACAGGTGAAGAGGGGACGAAATTCAGACCTTTATTAAGTACTTGATTATGTACAGGTGATAATTGAAAAGATGCCAAACAGTTGACATCATGTGTTTGAGTCAAGAAAGGGTGCTGGTTAGATGTGCCATGGAGAGCTGCCATGTGTGTCTGTTGGTGACTTGCATGTGACAGTGATATTTGAATATGTGCATGTACACAGTCAAGCCCAGTGCTAGCCCTACATGTGTGTATGTTGGACAGCTGTGGACCATACATGGCAGAGTAGACAGTTCACCATCTCCGGCCACAAACCTGGGAACTGGCTCTGTCAGGAGTAGCACTGGCACCACCATACCCAAGGTCAGATGTGGTGCTAGTAGCTGATGGTGCCTACTGTCTGCTGGTACCATGTCCCCCACAGGACCACCCAGGACCATGTGTTCATGGCCTGCCACATTATGGTGTGGACAGTACACTTCCTTCTGTAGTTCTGGAGATACAGCCACTACGGGAGTGTGTGTGTGTGTGTGTGTGTGTGTGTGTGTGTGTGTGTGTGTGGACAGACACGTGGACTCTCAACCGATGCTTTTGATGACCTATGTCCATGTGTCTGATGCCCTACTCCAAACATATATTCCAGCACAGACAATGTGCAATGAAAGACTGACACTCTCTCAGCCCACTATCTGTTCACTACATCAGTGAAATGATCCATGGCATCACCAATGCAGAGGAGGCAGTCACAGATGTCAGACTGTGCTGCAGCTATAATTCTGAGCGTACATCTGGTGTTGCATTCGGAACATGCCTGTGCCTCCAGGATGGACCAAAACATGTGTCAATTAACCCATGATGTGACAGGTGGTGGATGGGCAGCAGTCCTCCTTCAAGCACCCCTGTCAATCTGCCTGTGTGGGACCTCATCAACTGTCTGGCTATGGCCAGTGTCTACACTCACTGATGTCATAGTTGCCACACTGTCCTGTTCATTGCCATCACCCTCTGACTCTGCAATATCTGTGGTCTCAAGAGACTGGGTATGTATGGCCATACTGACTGTATACAGAGAGAATGGGGGAGGAAGTGGGATGTCAACCCCTGGGAAAATTCAGCCCCCAACAACCCCACCTGTGCCTCACTATGGCCACCATCATCATCAGAGTCCAATGAGACACTGACATCAGGTTGTGAGAAGAACAGACTCCAACCCCCACATTCACCTGTGAGAAGGAAGACAAAATCAGTACATTACTACCTGCACTATTATGTATGGTAATCCACAAAGACTCATACAGGTGAGGAGCCACAACTGCATTACACATCCCACATCTTATTTCTTATCCTATACACAAAACACAAACACACAACAACATACATAGACAAGACAGGCCCTTTACAGTATGCACTGCAGTTACATCCAGTTAACGTTGCTATTACAATACACATGTGAAGTAAGCAATATGACAGTGTATCTGATGAACCTACACCTAAAACCCAGTGCACCTTTCTTGAGCATAATATGCTATTTGTAGTATCACTGCCTCAGGTAAGTACCATCTCCCTATTGTGAGTGAACAGGTATCTTGGAATGATTGCCTCCTGTATAGCAGGCTGCATAGTCCTTCATAACAATAAGTGCAAACTTGTTAATGTTCCTGCAAATGCACAGCTGTGATTACCCAAAATGGAACATACAACTATACTACTCTGGCTAAGCATAACAGTTGTGCCTAGGGCAGCATGACAGCCCTTAACATTCTTAAGGTATATATGATCAGCACCACATGCTCCAGAGACCTCAACTTCATTACCACAATCAACAGAACATGCTGGAGGGATAGGTTCATAACCCAGAGACTGCCCATGCTCTGGAACAGACTTCCCATACATGTCAAGCAGAGCACCTCATTGGCCCTCTTCAAGAGAAATCTTGATGAGTGGATGGGGAATAGAAGGTCCACCTTGAGGATCACTGCAGTGGCTCTACTTGATAGAGGCACTGGGAACTAATGTCAGGTGGCATGATGCCAGGGGACTTCTATGGGCTAGGCTTGTAAAGGCTTCAGGGCCATTAGCCTAGTACACACCTATAAACCTATGAACAGTATCACACTTAACAGGTACAGGACCTTGGACTTCAGCCACATCTGATGGACCTATGAAAATGTGAGGGAGAGGTATTGTCAGCAATACCAAATGTGGCATTGTTACAAGGTAATATGTATGTATATCCACATGCACAATAGCTAATGTGTTACTGCCTACATTGATGACATTCTGAGTATGTGTGCACAACTGTGCATTAAGACCAACCCCCCCCCCCCCACCAATGCAGATAGACCTGACACCCATGTACTGGTATGCAGAGCCTGCCACAATGACTGATACAGTATTGCACTGATGAACACTGTAAGCTTACCTGGACGCTCCTCTGACGTGGATGCTCTGGCAACCACCTCCAAGATGTATGGAGTGATGGATGCCTGGGAGCTGGTGATTGATCTTAGGTTTGCCAGGAATGCCTCTATGGCTAAAAGCGGTTGTTCTGTTGGAGGCCCTCTACTGGTGGCAGCATGGTCCCTGGCTGCAGCAGCTGCCCTTTGCCATATAGCATTGACCATATCTGTGGCCTGGTGTTAGACCTGATCATAGGTCCTCTCCTACGGGCCAATTTGGTTCACTGCCATGATGAGGTCACCCCACAGTGCTGCACGTTGGTCACAATTTTGGCTACTCCTGGACAGCAGAATGTGATGATGCAATCTGAGGCCATCCAGGCTAACATTATTCTTTGTGGCTGTAAATGGTGGATGCCTCCTGTGATGCATCATTCCTGCAAGACAACAAGAGGAGAACACATCACAGGACCAGATATGTGGACATCCACTATGTGCATACCCTGCACAACCAAAATGGGCTGCACTATCCACCGGTCCCTCACACGTCATACTCCACAGTCTATCAACACACTACATATGTGGCTATCACCAAGATAGTAGCAATACTCATTATGTCCCTGTATTCCATGACAGAGTCTGCTGTATGTCTCTACACCCGTCACTGCTGTCTACTGTGGTGTGTCTTCTATGGGTAAAGTCCCACTACTATGTCATACAGCCACTGTCAGACAAATAACTGTGTGCTGTTACAGCAACTATATAGGGATAGTCCAGCAACACCAGTGTGCCACAATGACAGACAGCAATGTAAACCTGCTATAGTCTATCTTCCCTGTAGGTATCGTACCTCTCTACTACACAGATGTTTGCGGAATGTGAACGTGTGCCTTATAGATGTGGTCCTTTTGGCACAAACATGTGGATGTCTGACAAATGGTTGGCCAGTCATAGATGGTTGTTGTCAGAAAACAGAGAAAATCTGGCTGTTACACACCAGACCCCTCAGAAACACTTATGCTATGGTAATATCTGTTAGTCTATTCATAGTTTTACTTTGTATGGCCAATATGTATACTATGTCACTGAGTTTGGGCCTGTGTCCCCTCATTAATTATGGCTATGTCCTGAATTTCTGCTTTAAGAGGTTGACAGGTATGTTAGCCATAGCTGTCAAGCAATGAAGTACAAATGTCAACAAAACAGTGACCTAGCCAGAGTACATCAGGGACAGTCAGGAACAGAACAGAACTATTTCTGTGTGATACTGACAGACTGAGATGAGGTGACTTACAGTGCATTGTTTGATATTACAGCTGTGTACATCCTTACCTACTGTCAATATGTTTAATTCGTAATCCACTAGCTTTCCTACTGGAACCAATCATTGTAGGAGGAAGTAACAGGGGAAGAACTGTGATTTGATTCAAAGCATGGACAGTTAAGAGGCATGCCTGCAGCTGTTGGACAGCAGAGTAGCACCAACATGTCAATACCAAAGATGTACTACAGGTCTGCTATTCCCCATGCCTCCATCCTCCCATCTACATCCTATTATATGGGGACATTTAGTACATACCTGGTAGAGTGAAATAATCCTTTTTTGACAAGAACCTCTGCAAATAGCTTGCAAAAATCATTGTTTGTTTATTTAAAACAACATACAGACCTGTTCCCCATAAGCAGCTGATTGCCTTTTGTAATGCTCATTAACAGGTAATCGTCTGTGCACCAGTCTGTGGCTCAGACTTGCTAATTGCATCCAAAACAGCTAGGTTGCACTTTCATTAGCCAATGACATGGCACCACAGTGGAATATTTAAGGCTTTTATGTAGACCTTGGCCCCTTTCTTAGTCTTTGAGATGGACATTAGTGAGGTGTGAAGACTACAGCATCACAAAGGGTAGATACAAATACTGTCCACTGTTGAGATTTATGAGGTATGTCCACAGATTTGCCTGATATTTTTGGCCATTGTTCCATGATATTGTGATTATCTGTCAGTTCGGTGTTAAACATTGTGAGTTGATGTCAGTAAGGAGAGAGAGAGACATGTGAGTGTCAGACGTCATACCTGTCAGAATATGCATGTTAATGCAGTAACTGCTATTCTATCAGCTCACTATCTTTGTAGCAGCAAACTGTAAAACATGTCCCTGTCACTGGACCTTTGCCCCCCCCCCACCCTTTATGTATGGTTTTGTTTGGATCCCTTGTTCTAGGCAGTTGTGAGGTATGGTAGGTCTGTAGCAGCAAGCTTAACATACAGCTGTGTATTTTCCAGATTGCATCTGCTGCTGCCTCCTAGGACACATAGGGGAGCATGTGAACACATTGGAGGACAACAAGCTGTACATGTAACTGTTGCAGCTGTGGCAACCCTGTCATTACAGCAGAGCTGGGGTAAGGGTACCCTTTACTGTCCAATCAAGGCATGTTATGTAACAGTGCCAATAACAGAGTAGTAGGTGACATATAGTTAGGAATATGTGCAGTGTGTCCCTACCTACAGGCCTTTGATTTGCAAACATGGGTAGCAGTTAATTCAGTAGCAGCAACTTGTGTGGGTTAAAATTGCATGAACCAGTCATTACTTGCTGTGCTCACAACAATGTAATTAAAGTGCAACACACTGGATTCAAACACAGGAATATGGGTGGCAAAATGTACTGCATGTAAGGCATTTAACAGACTGAACTACTGAGTCAGTACTGCAGCGAGTTTATTTGCAAAATATATGTGCATACATACAATCTGTGACACATGTTTGCATCCATTAGTATGTACATGGCTTTTAAAGGCAGTTGTTGTGCAGCAAGGTCCCAGTTGTAAACATGTACTTTACCATTGCTGCCCTAGCAGGTGTGTTTAAACATATTGCTGATAAAAGGGAAAAACTACCTGCTATCCCAGGCCTCACGTACATCCATTATTACCTATTTTGCTATGTACTGCTGTAGTTTTTGCATCACAGTCCTAGGTACACTTCCATTTTCCCATTATATGTACTTGCAGTCTGTCAGTAGCAACATGTATATTTTAGTAGAAACACCTGTTTTAATTAAGATCTGAGTGGCCAAGTTAGATAATACACTATACTGTAGTTGACAGGGGCCCAGGTTTGAGATGCAGTAGGGGTGATTATTTTGTAGATGTGTCTAATACTATGAGAAACACATAAGATCATTAAGGCACATTTAAGTGGGTTTTTGCTGCATGCTGCTTAGCTCACTGCAAATTCTTGCTAAAAAATTAAAAAGAAAAGAAAAAGGGGAATGATAGGATGGTGGTTAAATAGGGGCAAGCAGGGGAAAAAAACATACTGAAAGCCAGGTAGGGATGTGCAGGAAGAGTGTAGGAGAGGACCATAGGTTTCCATTTCTTGTACAGCAATAGCTGTGCATTTTTGCAGAGTTTGTATATGAATTTGGGCCCTCAAACCCCAGAGAGAGGGGTGAGGACAACATAATTGTGTTATCAAGCCAATTGGACCTAATTAGTTGTGTCCAGTGGATACATGTGTGAAATGGATAGTTATGTATGGGGTGATCATTCTTTGTGGGACAGGTGCCCATTTTTTTTTTTTTTTTTTTTTTTTTTTAATAATGAGAGAGTGGAATGTTGGGGAAGGGATATATGCACATGTGGGGAGGTAAGTTGGGTAGGAGAGGATGCAATTGCAGTCAGACAAGACAGCAGACAGGAGTGGTGTGTGACATATGAGGGTGGTAAACACCTTGGACAGGGAGGGTGTTGTGGAATTTGAAATGCACGTGCCTCCAAATGGCAGCAGCATGACTGAGATCCCCACCCATGGGCAGTCTGCACTGCTCCTTCACTGCCCCAAAGGTGGCTGTGCTAGATGCTGGCACTGGGACCAGCAGGCCCCATTAGATTGTCCAGTCTGCCTTCAGTCCAGCAAAGGTGTCATTCATAGCTCCTATGAACTATCCTGTGCTCCATGTCCGATAGTTGATCCTGGGTGACAACCCCCCCTCCATCCACCATCCCAGGTTTGACGGGCTCCGTCCCCTGAGGTGGTTTCACCCAAAAGTGGTGCAGGGCCAGCAGAGGGGGCACCACCGGCTTGGGTCCCAGATGAGTTGGTACCCTGTGCCATGGCCGGCTGAGGTAGGGTAGGTGGATCAGCAGGAACCAGCCTACCCAGACGTACTGTGGGTATGGTGGTAAACCAATACATGTAGGTTAGTTATGAACAAAACCATTGTTAGTAATAACAGCATGCCAGAAGACTGGAAATAACCCCATTACAGTTCAGTGCATATTATGTGAAACACAACAATAAATAACAGAACAGTCAGTATATTAACAACATGCCAGTAACAGTTACGGCATAAGGCCAACAGAATAGGTAATTCAACAAGATATGTTAATATGCAACCATTGTAATACATAACAATAATAAAACACATGCCCCAAAATAAAGTTTATAGAACAACATATGTTAATAGTAAACCATTACCAATGAATAACAATAATAAATATATGAAGATAAGGGGTGTGGAGAGAGAGAAATATAGTCCAGTAATACCATCACGGGCTATATAGTTGACGACAGTAATGCTATCTGCACTACAGGTCTGTCCTTTCTTTATGTGTAAATTTGCCCCTATAGCTGCTGTAGCATGTACATACCTCTCAAGCTATCTGCATGGGACAGTATGGGCCAAGCAGTAACACCTGCAGGTACACAACTACAAAGAACACTTGCACATCAAGTGGACCTATATAACTACCAAGGTGTACTGTGGACTGATGTACTGTTACTTTCCTATTGACATAAGCATGTTGATGATACATCTATGAAAGAGGGATTACACAACAGCAAATACATTCTGTAACATCATGACACTTTAGAGACATGTATGGGTACAGTACAAAGAGTAAACAACTATCATGCCTTGCTTGGCAGGCATGGGAATAGAAACCAATTGCAGTGACTGCAGAGAACATGTGCATCAGATGTATTAATTGACTGCTGCAACCTTTACAAGACACTCAAGACATATAGCCATACCAAGATTACTCATTTTATTTATTTTATTTTATTATTATTGAACATATTTCCTTTATTTTATGCAGTATTATCACATTCCTGCTAATGATTTTAGCAGTTTGTGACATGTGAACACACAATTATTTACAAGTAATATGAGCTATCTCACCAATTTACCTGTAGTTCCTGTGGAGAGAATTATATCTGTAATCAATACTTGACTGAAGCTGTAATATTTCTGGGAGGCATGGAGATAGAGCCCAATAGCAGTGACTGCAGAGGACATGCGCATCAGCTGTATTAACTGACTGCAGCAACCTTTACAAAACACTCCAGCCATACAGCCATACCAAGATTACACATTTTATTTCTTTTATTTTGTTTTACTAGCAGTGTATTTATTTTCTTTATTTTATGCAGTATTACCACATTCCTGGTGATGATTTTCATAGTCTGTGAAATTTGAACACAATTATTTACAAATGATATAGACTACCTCATCCATTTACCAGTATTTCCTGTGGAGAGAATATCTGTCATCATTATGTAACTGATTCAGTAATATTTATTAGTACATAGCACTGGATTTGAACCCTGGTCTGTGTGTGGCAAAATGTACTCCATATACAGCATTTAACAAACTAAGCCACTATGTCACTGCTGGTGTTTGACTGACTTACATTTCCTAGAACTCATCTGGAAACAAAATATGTCCTGGTACTAGTATTACAGTTTTATAGTATACTGCCGTGGCAGTTGAACACATATGCATGAAATGCAATCATGACAGAGATACCAGGTAACCTATACATTACTAAATAAAATGCAGGTGTACATATATATTGTTAGTGGGTTGAAATATCAGCTCTAATTCCACAATTATTGCACAACAGCTTATTAGAGATACCATCACGCATTTACTGGTATAGTTTCAAGTTTTTCTTGTGCAAAAGTTGACATTACGCAGCTGAAATTCCAGTTATTGAGCTTCAATTTTTTTTTGCAGATAAATGATTAATGCTCTACTCTTTCTTTCTTATTTGACTATAGATAGCACAATACATCTGTACTCACCACACTCATGGTGCAACCTGGCTAGGCGCCCTGCATGCTTCTCGATGTTGTGAGCTTTCACTTCTGCAGCTGTTGGGAGAGAAGCACACCATTATGCATACCAGTTTAGCAGACATTCCAGAATAAATATTACTTACATACATGTGGAACATTCCCCGCCCAGAATTCTTGGATCCAGGTATCCAATAGAACCCCTTCCATCTTTTCAGGTTGTCATGGTGGTGACGGCACTGCACACCTGTGTGGAGGATACCAGTTGCACTGGTGAGGTCTCTTGCTAGCCCATCCCAGGCCTTTGCTTTGCACTCCGAGCCCTGGTAACCCCCCTGCATGAGCCGGTCTTCATGGTTTTTAACAAGGAGTCCGACCATGACCATGGAGTCCTGAATGCCCCACCACTGTGCCCAAAAGCATGAACCCTCTCCAACTCCATCTATTGTAGCCTTCAGAGACAGAACTCCAACAGATTGTGGTATATTCCCACCTACTGTGCTTAATATAGCCTGTTTTCCCACCCTTTAACACCATTGGGCAATATTTAAAAATGTGGAGTGTCACTTAGCACTGTGCAAACCAGCACGGCTGAGCTGAGAAGTTCTTAGCAGTGTGCAAACCAGCTAAGCACAGCCAAGCAGTGCCTAAACATAGATTGTTTAAGCAGTGTGTGAAGACTGGTAGAGAAGGGTGAAGGCTGACAGCCTAGCCAGATAGAATTGTGCAGATAATGCTGTCATTTGTAAATATAAATGTAAAATACAGGCTTGTTTCTTAAATGAAAGAAAATACTAAAATGTTGAACTTCAAGATTGTAGCAACATTGCCATCTGCTGTAAGGAAAACTAAGGCAAGCATTTCAAGTCTTTCTTTTGAAGTTAAAATTATTTTGCATCTATCCTTTGATCTGTAGAGCTCGGAGTCAGCCTGTCTGGGCTAGCACATTCTTTCTATTATTTTACCTGAAGGAATAATTACTAGAGTGTACAGGTGAAATGTCTTTTATTGTTGTAGCTTCCTGAGCAGGTGTTAGCTTGCTAAATAATATAGCCTGTTGGCCTGGGAACTCCAGGGCTAAGTGTCAAAGAAATTATGTAATGGGAACTAAATGAGAATGATGTAATCTGGGAGGCCCCAGCAGAAATGTGTGTTAGTGATTTAAAAAAAAAAACTATTGCTCAGAGAGAGACTGTAAGCATTTTGATCTTGGACATTCAACTTAGCACTGCCTTATGCTCTCTTTATGTAAGTAGTATGTTAGAACTGTGTTTTATCCTAGAAGTAGCCAGGAATTATAAAGATTAGACTAAGGGTTTTTCTGTTATGTCAGAACTGTACTGCTGAATTATTTTAAGTTTCTGTGTGATCTCTGAACTCTTGAATAGCACTGTGGTATATTAGTATTGTCTTGTGTTTTAGTATTTATTATTACATATTTTTAAACCCGTTTCAACTGTGGCTGGTTTATGTAGAGATAAGTTACACTCTAGAGTACATTGCATATTTATAGAGTTTATTGTACAAAGCCACTCTAACAAGCCTTAAGACTGTTTAGTCACACTTACCAATTGGATAATAATATTGCACACCCTTTTAAGGGCCTTTGGGTAGCTGATAATTATTAGCTGATGGTGGCAGGAATTACTACCGTATAGTCTGGGTATAGGAGCACAGCTGGAGAATCTGTGTCAGCCTTTCCCAGGAGTTTCTGTGAAGTTGTATAAATACTTATCTCAAAGTGTGTGTGTATGTCAGCTACTTGCGCAGGGACATGAAGCACTGGTTGGACAGAGATGGTACTTGAAGTTAGCTTGCCAGATAGGCTGAGATCTGGACCATATAGCTGTGCAAGTGGGGAGTCTTATTGGGGATCTGGAGAGCAAGGGAGCAGCCAGCCCCAGACTGACTGTGATCTCTGTGTGCTCTTAAGGGAAATTGCACTTTACTGTGTGTATTTGTTATCCTTTCCTCATATATGACACACCCTCTTTGGTGTTAGTGGTGAGGACTGAGGCTCCTTGATTGCTGAGCCAGGGCACGGGCATCGCACAGTGCTTAGCAATGCTTATCAGGTCTTTGCAGAGCTTAACTGTGCACAGCAGATCATGATTTAAAAATAATTAGCATGATTTGTATTTGGAAAATGAATGCTTAATTTCCATTCTGTGTATTCAAACCCTTCACCTACTGCACATAAACCTGCAACTCTACCCATGTGGCTATGTGGATATGTGTAATACTGCTATACTTTTACATATACCTCTGAACTACATTTAAGCACTGCTGAACACTGCTCTGCACTGTGCAAACCCACTCAGCTATGGTTAAACTTGACCTTTTCATACATAATTAAATGCATTTTGTTTCTATTTTTAGGATGTCTGGCACATGTCACTTGATGCCCTTCGCACCACATAGTGCAAACCTGCTTTTTATATAAAAATAATATTACATTATATTGATATAATGCGGTTGGACAGTGCAGGGAGTGGGTTGCTCATCTGCTAACACAGTTAGCACCACACTCCCTATACTGATTCAATAATTGTGCTCCACAGCTCTCCCTCGACAGTGCACCATGATTAATATGCATGGCGAGCTGCCAAGACGGAACCATGTACACGGACAATGTAACAGTCCATGTGGGCTCTGCACAGTGCCTACATGGATTTTATTAAATCCTGGGGAGTGTTTTAATAAAATGGTCGGATGGAGTATCCATCTGCCTACATGATATATTATTTTAACTTTTTATACATGCAATATGGTTAGCTGAAAATATTGTTTAGCTTGTTATTTGCTTGCTTTATGTTTTTGATGGTTTTATAACCTTCTACCTAGACCCTTGTTGCCAAAGCTCTTGGAGTTCCAGCAAATCGGATTATATGTAGAGTGAAGAGGATTGGAGGAGGATTTGGAGGGAAGGAAAGCCGGAGTACTTTGTTGTCAACTGTGGTTGCTGTGGCTGCACATAAGTAAGTACCTGCATGAAATGGCTTTCTTGGGTTTTTTTTACTCTAATCTTCTCCCTGCCCAGAATTTTATCTGCACTCTACAGGAGATCTGAAGTGGAATCTAAGATAGGATTTGGATATAAATTGATTTAAACTATATTGTTTGATTGCTGAAGAAAATATGTCCCTTCAAGAGAACAAGAGTTGCCTACCAGCACTAAGTGTGCATTTGTGAAAGAATCTACTTGATGTACTTTTATTTATTTTTATTACATGTACACCAGCAGAGGTTCTGTCTAGTATCTTGTGTGTTATTTTCTGGGACAGACAATAAAAATCTAGGGTCCTAAGTGAGATCAAGTTGTTTGGTAAATGGAAAGGCATTTGTACCATTAAGGGAAAACCAGATGACTACCAGCACTGAAAGTGTATTTGTGAAAAAATATATATGTTAGACTTTATTTTATTGTCATTTTTGTGCATCTGCAGAATTCTTGCATTTAAATTTTATGGTAATTAAAAAAAAATTAAAAGCATTCTCAGCAGCTAAATGTATATCAGCTCATAAGCTGCAGTGAGTAAATGTCTGCATGGTCAGCCCATTGAAATACAAAAATCCATCTTTGTATGCAAGGCTACAGTGATCCTGAACAAGGCTTTCTGTATCAACTGAATTCTTCTACCCTTCACTTATATAAACATATTTCTATGGATGAATGTATCCTTATACTAAGTAGCAGGACACTCAGCCTGTGGGAAAGAAAGGATATACTGTAATTACTTACTTTAAAATGTGACACAACAATTCACTGTATGACTCACTAAATTAAAATAAAACATTTATCACCATTTTAGTTACTGTTGACCATCAAGTGATGTGGTAGCTGCGGGGTTAAATGTCCATACCTTCATATCTCATTATAAGTTATATTTAAAGTCCAGATCCCTACCTTTGGTTTAGCTGTCCTCTGGAATATCTTTTCATAAGACCTCGAAAGATTTATGGTAGCTGGAAACTCTGTCCAATCAGTTTAGGAATAGATGGAAGACACACCATTGGATAAGAAAGTTTTGTACTTACCATAACAATAGATTCAAATTGTCTGCTTCTATCATTCCTTGGCTTCCCTTCCACTTTCTTTGTTTCTAGAGTGACCGCACTAATGTCTTGATCATGTACTCTTCAAGCCTTGGGTCAGGAATTATTGTCTGTAACATGTTTTCTCATGATGATACTGCATCAGGTTTATTACAGGGTGTGACGACTGTGCCCTGGCTCAGCAATCAAGGAGCCTCAATCCTCACCACTAACACCAGGGAGGTCATCTCCTAGAGGAGGAAAGGATGACTAATACACACAGTAAAGTACAATTTCCCTTAAGTGCACACAGAGATCACAGTCAGTCTGGGGCTGGCTGCTCCCTTGCTCACCAGGTCCCCAATAAGACTCCCCACTGGCACAGCTATAGGGTCCAGATCTCAGCCTAACTGGGCAAGTTAGAACCTCCAGTACCCTCTCTGTCCAACCAGTGCTTCGTGTCCCTGCCCAAGTAGCTGACACAACACACACACACACACTTTGGGATAAATATTTAAGCACTTTACAAACACTCCTGGGAAAGGCTGACACAGATTCTCCAACTGTGCCCCTTTACCCAGACTATACGGTAGTAATTACTGCCACCACCCAGTTAATAATATCAGCTACTAAAAGGCCCTTAAAAGGGTGTCCAGTTATTACTGTGCAATATTAATATCCAATGGTAATGTGACTATACAGTCTAAGGCTTATCAGAGTGGCCTATTACAATAAACTCTATATAAATATGCAATGCACTCTAGAGCTTATCTCTACACAAAGCAGCCACAGGTAGAATGTTTTAAAAATATTTAATAATAAATAATTAAAACACAAGACAAAACTACTACACCACAGAGATATCTAAGAGTTCACAGATCACACAGAAACTTAAAATAATACAGTAAGACAGGTCTGGTTTCATAGAAAAATACCTAATTACTCTTTACTAGCTTTAATTATTCTTGGATATTCCGCAGTGGTACAGCGTAGCATTGTTACCTCACAGCAAGAGTTTCTCCCGTTCGATTCTCGGCTTACCTTGGGAGTGCCTTCTGTGTGTAGTCTGCATGTCCTCCCCGCAGTTCGGTAGCATTCAAAAGACATGCGTGTGTAAATGGGCATGCCTTTGTTGAAGGTTGGGTGTCGACTTCGAGCTGGCACCTCGGCGTTTCGTAAAAAATCTATTGCCAATCATTAGCGGACCGGAGTTCCGCTGTGGCAACCCCTTACCGGGAAAAAGCCGAAAGACAAACAACAACTAGATTTAATTATTCCTACAAGATATCACAGTGCTAAAAACTTACATGTGAGCATAAGCAGAATGCTGATAAGTTAGATGTCCAAGATCAAAATGCTTCAGGTCTCATGTGAGAAATAGTATTTAAACATTACTAACAAACATGTCTCTCAGGCCCTCCCAAAATTACATCATTTATGGCACTTAGGTTTTCCCAGTATTCATATTGCATCAGCTTAACACCTGGTCTGAGTTCTCAGGCCATAAACTGCATTATTTAGCAAAACACCTGCACAGAAACTTACAACAATAGAAGACATTTCACATGTATATACTAACAGAAACTAAAGCAATAAAGCACCTTCCACATCTAAATTCTAGTCATAAACTTTAGCCTTAAAACAATGGGCATGAAATCTTTACCCAGCCGCCCTCAGGCTGAATTCTAACATGAAAGGATACAACATGCTTCACTGGGCCAGTAGAGTGCAATGTTGTCACATATTTTGCAGTTCCACATTTCACAGTGTTTTCTTACATTTAAAAACACAAGCCTGTATTTTACATTTATTTATACGGTTGATAGAATTATATATTAAATTCTATTTGACTAGGCTGGCAGCCTTCGCCCATCTCTCTCCAATCGTCACATCTCTTCCCCCGGGGAACTCAAGCAAGTTTTTCAAGTGCCCCTTGAGAAACATCGCTTGAGAGTGTCAGGACTATCTGGGTGTACCTCACTCCATTCCCTGTCTTGAGAGCCCATCTGCATTGGTATTGCTACTCCCACTGCAGTGCTGCACTGACATATCATATGCTCGCAACCCCAGACTCCATCTTAGCAACTTGACATTTTGCTGACTGGCTCTGTATAACCATGTTAGAGGGTTGTGATCTGTCATCACAGTGAATTTCCTTCCATACAGATAAGGCTGAAGTTTTTGTAGTGCCCACACTATGGATAGACATTCCTTTTCTACCGCTGCATAGCATTCCTCTCTGGGTTGGATCCTATGACTGAGATAAACCACTGGGTGCTCTTCTCCCTCTGAAGAAATCTGGCTAAGTACAGCCCCCACCCCATAGTTTGAAGCATCCACCTGCACAACAAAGTCTTTGCTGTAGTCTGGACTGGTTAACACAGGGGGTCCTTCCAAAGCTTCCTTAAGCTTCTGAAATGCCTGCTCACATGGTGTGATCCACACTACCTTATCTGGCCTGGTCTTCCTTGTCAGGTCTGTGAGGGGAGCAGCTATGGTACTATAATTGGGAACAAAATTTCTGTAGTATCCTGCTGTCCCTAAGAATGCCCTCACATGCTTTTTGGTAACACGTGCAGGCCATGCCTGAATAGCTCCCACTTTGGCAGGTTCTGGCCTTATCTTACCACTCCCCACTCTATGTCCTAGGTAGGAGACCTCTGCCATACCCACCTGACATTAGCTCAGCTTAATGGTCAACCCTGCCCCCTGTAGTCTGCCCAGCACCTCCCTGACATGCTGAAGGTGCTCTTGCCAGAAATGGCTGTAGATAGCAATATCATCCATGTAAGTAAGGGCAAACCCTCCTGCTCCTACTAAGATATGATAAGATATGATCTACCAGCCTTTGGAAAGTTGCTGGGGCATTCTTCATCCCAAAGGGCATCTTTGTGAACTCATACAAGCCAAAAGGAGTCACAAAGGCTGACGTCTCTCTAGCACTGGGAGTCAAGGGCACCTGCCAGTAACATTTGGTAAGATCAATGGTTGTAAGATACCTAGCCCCACCCATCTGCTCTAGGGCCTCATCTGTCCTAGGCATGGGGTAAGCATCTGACTCTGTGACTATTTAATTTCCTGTAATCCACACAGAACCTGTTGCTGCCATCCATCTTTGGCAACAACACCACTGGTGAGGCCCAGGGACTGTTGGACTCTTGAATCACCTCTAGTTCCAACATCTCCTGTACCTCTTCCCTCAGAGTCTGTTTGACTCTCTCAGGCACCCTATAAGGGGCCTGCCTGATAGGCCTTTGGGGTCCTGTATCCACCTGGTGCTGCACCAGGTGGGTGCTCCCTGTTTTCCCGGTGAACATGCCCCCAAATTCCTGCAACACTGCTCGGATTTCTCGAACCTGGGTAGGAGATAGCTGCTGGGACATTGCTACTCCTTCCACAGAGGTGTCAGCCTGAGCCTCACTGAGGAGATTAGTCCCCAGATCTCCCTCAGACTCCTCCTGCAATCCACTGCAAATGCTCAGCATAAAGGCCTCCCTATCATGGTAAGGTTTCATCATGTTAACATGGTACAGTTTGTGCCCCTGCTGTCTGCCTAGCACTTCCACCATATAGTTAACATCACATACCTTTCTTACCATCTTGTAGGGTCCCTCCCAAGCTGCTTGCAACTTGTTGTGTCTGACACGAATGAGAACCATCACCTGCTGCCCTACAGCATACTCTCTAGCTCGAGCATTCCCGTCATACCACACCGTTTTCTGTTGTTGGGCTTCTGCCAGGTTCTCCTGGGCCAGGCCCATGAGTTCCCTGAGCCTTGTCCTGAGGTTCAGGACATATGCCACAACAGACTCCTTGTGAGACCCACGCTCACCTTCCCACTCATCTCAAATTAAATCTAGAGGACCCCTCATCCTATGCCCATACAGCAACTCAAAGGGTGAAAAACCTGTGGATTCCTGGGGAACCTCTCTGTAAGCAAACAACAGATGGGGCAAATATTTGTCCCACTCCCTCTTAAACTGATCTGCAAATGCCCATAGCATGGACTTGATTGTAGAGTTTAACCTCTCAACAAGACCATTAGTCTGGGGATGGTAGGGGGTGGTCTTCATGTGCTTCACACCACAGGACTTCCACAGACAAGCCAGCAGGTCTGACATAAAATTGGCACCTCTGTCAGGCAATATTTCCTTTGGGAAACCTACCCTGCTGAAAATCTCTAGCAAAGCATTTGCCACCTTCTCGGCCTCAATGAAGGACAAAGCCACTGCCTCCGGGTATCGTGTAGCATAATCTACAATCATTAGGATATACTTTTTCCCTGTGGAACTTGGAGTACACAGAGGACCCACAATATCCATAGCTACCCTCTGAAATGGCTTCTCAATCACAGGCAAAGGCATCAAAGGAGCTCTCACCTTGTCTCCTGCCTTGCCTACCTTTTGGCACTTCTCACAGGTCCTGCAGTACCCTGTTACATCTCTGGAAATTCCAGGCCAATAAAAGTTTTGCATAATACCCCTCTTTGTATGTTTTATGCCCATATGACCTGCAAAGGGAATATCGTGGGCGATGGCTAGAAGCACCAGATGGTAAGCTCTAGGCACTACCAACTGCTGTACTCTCTCATCTTCTAGCCCTCCCTCAGGGGTCCACTCTCAGTACAGTAACCCTTTGTTCCAGTATACAAGTCCCCCTTCCCTTGAGAATCAGGTGCCTCCCTAGCTACCTGCCTCAGGCCTTGCAATGTTGGGTCTGAGAGCTGAGCCTGTCTCAAGTCTCTCCTTGTAACCCTTCCCAGCTCCCCTTCCACAGGAAGTCTGGCATCCTCTGACAGCAGTGCCTCACTGTCAGCCTGGGTACTACTACTCATCTCTACTTTTGCAGTTACCCTGTCCAAGGAAACATCAGTACCCACAAGCAGCTGTGGCTCACATTCAGTCTCACTGCTACAGCATAGCTCACTCCCTGAAGTAACCACCTCAGCAGTCCTGGCTGCAAGTATGCAGTCTGGCTGGGTCTCCCCCAGGCTAATAGACCCACATGCTTGTCTCCTAGCCTCACTGCATGTACCTGCATAATTACATTGTACTGCCTCATTCAAATCCTTCCCTCTAAGGACATCTGCAGGATGATAGTTCCATATCCCTGTTGTCTCAAGACAACCCACTATTGGCATTTTGTCTTTCCCACTTACTGGCTCTCTCACCTTTGGTTCCCCACCTTGCCTCCATGGACACCTGTATGCCACATGGCCCCACTGGTTGCATTCAAAACATTTAACCCTAGCTCTGGGACATATACCTGGACTAGTGGCTTCCCCTGCTACTGGCGGATTCTGTTGGAGCAGTCTGTGCTGCCCACTATGGGTTCCTTTAGTCCCATGAGCAGTACTGGGGGTCCCTTTCCTATGCAGGGCTGCCCTGCTTTCTAGGTATAGGTCTCCCTTCTTCCCCTACTCCTCTGAAGTAGCACACTGTCTATCAGCTAACCAGATCCTCATGTCCTCAGGCAAAGTGCTAAGGGCTTGTTCCCTGACCAAAAGGTCTGCCAGCCCTTCAAAAGTGGTGACCTGTCATCCACTCACCCAGCTATGAAAATAAGTGCTCAGTTCAACAACATATTCACATACATTTTCATCTGCCTTGCATCTATGCTCATGAAATATTTTCCTATACATTTCAGGTGTTAACTTAAAACATTCTAACAAATGTCATTTTACAGCAGTATAATCAAAACAGTCAGTGTCATGCATTTTTGCTGAAGGAGTTACAGCTTTACCATGGAGTAAGGGGGTCAGGAACCGTAACCAGAGCCTTTGGTCAACTTCATACTGTTTACATACCTGCTCAAACATATGAATGAAGCTATCAAAATTATCCCCTTCTTTAAACTGTGGAAGAAATTTACTGACCTTTTGTGCTTCTGGGGTCCAGTTACTTCCTTCCCCTTTACCTCCATGACTCTGGTGAAGAGTCAGCATTTCCCTCTCATGCTTTCTCTGCCGTTCCTGTTCTTCAGCTTCTAGGCTCCTCATTCTCTCGGCAGCTTCTAGTTCCATACGCCTGGCCTCCAAATCAAGTCTCTTTAGCTCCAGCTGGATTTTTAAGTCCACTCCAGAAAGGTTGAGCTGTGCATTCTCCAAGAATATTGTATCTCCACTGTCAATCTGATTATCCTCCAGGCTGCTGTTTTCTGATGCAGCTGTAACCAAGGCTGCAATCAGGTCTGCCTTAGTCAGGTTTCCATGCACCAGCCCCCTAGCCTGGCACATCTCTGCCAGCTGGCTCCTTGTCAGCTTTCCATACTCTTCTGCTGACATGCTGCCTGCTCACCCTGACTAACACTAAGCTAACAAAAGAAATAAACAATTGTGATCTGAACTCTTGGTATACAAAACACTTTTAGAGATCACTGTACATAAGCTACGGGAATTCGCTCTACCCACACCACTACAACCAATTGGTATGTGAAATAGATCCCACCACTGCCAAACACTTGTGACAACCGTGCCCTGGCCCAGCAATCAAGGAGCCTCAATTCTCACCACTAACACCAGGGAGGTCGTCTGCTAGAAGAGGAAAGGATGACTAATACACACACAGTAAAGTACAATTTCCCTTAAGTGCACATAGAGATCACAGTCAGTCTGGGGCTGGCTGCTCCCTTGCTCACCAGGTCCCCAATAAGACTCCCCACTGGCACAGCTATAGGGTCCAGGTCTCAGCTTAACTGGGCAAGCTAGAACCTCCAGTACCCTCTCTGTCCAACCAGTGCTTCGTGTCCCTGCCCAAGTAGCTGACACAACACACACACACTTTGAGATAAGTATTTATACACTTTACAAGCACTCCTTGGAAAGGCTGACACAGATTCTCCAACTGTGCCCCTTTACCCAGACTGACTGCGATCTCTGTGTGCACTTAAGGGAAATTGTACTTTACTGTGTGTATTAATTATCCTTTCCTCTTCTAGGAGACAACCTCCCTGGTGTTAGTGGTGAGGATTGAGGCTCCTTGATTGCTGGGCCAGGGCATAGTCATCACACAGGGCATGGGCAAACCTGACCTGAGGTGGCTTGCTGGCTGTGAGAGATTGTCATTGAGGGGAAGGGCCTGAGCCTTGAATTTGGGGTCTAGGGGTGGCCGAGGTTGGATTCTGGATGGATCCACTGTCCCGTACTTTGAGGAGGGATGAAAGCAGATCAGAGCTATCACTGTGGTAAGTACATAACTCTCCTTTAATAATGGCAGACAGTCTGAATTACTACCCGCTCAACTTGGTATATCTCAGGTATCTGTCCTGGGACCAGTTTTGTTTAATGTTATATTTATAGTTTTAACAAAATATGAAAATTGTGCAATCAGCAAGTTTGCTGAGAACTTGAAGGTCTTTTTTGTGATTATTAACCATAATGATGTTTTGATTGTTAATATACTACTTATATTAGACCATACCTGGTGTACATCAATGCATTTTGCATTTATAACAGGAGCAATGTAAAAAGTCTTGAAAGTGTGCAATAAAGGTTTACCAAAAAGTAAGTTCCCTAAAGCACTTCAGTTATAAAGAAAGATGCAAATTTTTAAGGTTGTATACCATATACTACCACTAAATAAAAAGCAAATTTCTCCTTGCTCATAGGAAACTTCAAGATCACTATTTACAAGTAAATCTGAATATTGTTTTATATCAGGACAGAGGCCCTTTAAGGCATAATAGTCTAAAATTACATTTGAGGTCATTTCACACTAGATTAAGACAGTCATTCATTGCTATGAGGCTTCCTGTTCTTTGGAATCAAATTCTAGTTTAGCTTATAAATAATATAAAAATGTTTAAAACACATTTTGACAATTGGGCTGAGGACAAGGTATACAATCCTGATCTTGTGGAATCAGTATTCCTAGATGGTCTTCTGATATGAACACTGTAATATAACTTGTTAATTTATGAACTTATTTAAACAGATAAAATAGGGATCCCTACTGCTTTGAATATTTTTAAAGCATTTATATAATTTTGTGGCAAAATAGTAATTTGTTGAGTTTTCTAGCCTGTGTGCCTCCCAGTCTCTTTTCTTAGCCAGGAATTTAGTTGTTTGGTAGTTCATCATCATCATTATCATCAGCCCCATTTTTTCACATTTTTTCTACATGGAGTCAGGGTATCATGTTAACTGTCACCAACTCTCGTGATTCAGTGCCTCACTCCTGCCTTCTTTGACACTCCTGCCTGACTGTCGCAGATCTTCTTTCACACAAACCATCCACCTCTTTGATGGACACCCTTGTTTCCTCGTACCTTCTTCCTGTCTATCCCAAAATTTCTTTACCAGATTGCCTTCTGCTTTTCTACACATGTGCCCGAACCACTGTAATCTGTTCTCTTTGATTTCTTTTCTGCAATTGGAGCTACTTTGGCTTCTGCTCTTATGTCCTTATTTCTTCATCTGTTCCACAGTGTGCATTCTACCACCCTTCTCTGGCAGTTCATCTCCATCACCTCTAGCTTCCTCAACTGCAGTGCCTTTACTGCCCAGGTTTCTGTACCACACAGTAGTACTAGTCACACCACTGTCTTGTACACTTTACTTTTCAGCTTCTTTGGCATTTTTCTGTCATACACAATACCTGACATACCTCTCAACCTCTTAGAGCAAAAAATCTGGACAAAGCTAAAAATGATGGGGGGACAAATAGGGACAGATTTGAAATATTGCCCTTACAAACTTAGAAAGTTGATAGAATAATAGGTTTGCAGTAACATGATTTTTTTTTTTGTTTATATTGAGGCATCATCTTGGGTGAAGGTAGAATGTTGCTTAGGGCTAGGGACATACCTGCCTCGGAAAAATAATCTGACAGCTCAGTCATCTCTCTCCTCATATAGTTCAGTGAGGTACGTCTCAAGTCATTCACTCTAACATGGACTATGACAGAGTCATAATGGTACTTGTTGTTGACAGACTTGATTGTGTGTGTGATCTGACAGATCCTGGCACCTGACAGGCAGCTGACCGTGACCTTCTCCTTGTCCAGCCTGGTGAGTGGGACATCTGTGTGTCTTACTATGGAGTTGCCTATGACCAAGACATTTGGTTTTGAGGTGTTTTGCCTTAGGGGCATATTGGCTGAGACACTGTTGTGTACATTATTACATGTAGTGGATTCTGTTGGGTCTGCAGTGTGCGCAGTATTTTGCACTTGGGAGGTCTCTGATCTTTAAGTAGGCTTCTACTGAGTACCTCAGCCTATGTGGGCTTATGTGTTGTGAGCTTGTTATATGCAAGAGGTGGTGTGGTTGCTGACAATCTGTTTGATATCTAGTTTATTATGTGAGAGAATTGATTCAAAATTCATAGTAGAGATAACAGCTCTCACATGTTGTATTTCTTTGGTTTAGAAGTAATTGGTTGTCAGTATACACGAGGCAATTGCTACATTGTCTCAGGATGCCCATGTCAATCAGGCTGGCTGGAGAAATTGTGGGAAACTTTCTGTCTATTATGGCAGGTATATACTGTTCTAACTAGTGGGGAGTGCACTAGATGGACCAGGTTTTGCTGTAAGACTAACAAAAAGCAACTATTCTATGGAAGGCTAAGGGTAGAAAAATGTGTCAGTGCTTCACAATGCACAACTGAGTTGCTCACAGGGCAGCAGTGCAATCTCTGGGCAGATATGGTAAATTGAGTGCAAACACACTCAAACACAACACTTAAATACAAGTGAAGTTAAATGTTTTTAACAAAGTAACTATAGGGATAGCCCAAATCTGAGCCTTTTTCCAGCAATCCCCAACTCAGATGGATCCATGGCTGCACACACCTGCCACAAGGGTGCGGGGGGGGGGCATTCTTCATGTAACATGGCTATTTTTAGTGTTCAAATCATACCAGACAGCCTAGATTTGGCAAGCCTAAATGTATCCTAATGTATAAAATGCAGCAGTACTAGAAATTCAAAGTGCAGAAAATTACAGTCATAACAGCAAAAAAAAAAAAAAAAAACAATTTCAGTAAAGCAGCAATTCAGTAGAATACTCCCACAAGAGTGTAAAAGTGTAGACGACAAACCTTTCTAGTGTGAAATAACACTATTCTGGAACCTAGATGCATAAACTAGAACGAAGACGCTTTCAGAATTGCAGACACAATAAGCCTTCAGCCAGCAATTCCTAGCTTAAAAGGGTGTAGTATCCTGTCTTGCAACAAGAGGTTAGATCACAAATATTCCTAATGTAAAATAAATGGTTTGGAACCCATGTGCTTAAATCAGAACAAAGACACTTAGAACATCAGCCAGAATAAACCTTCAACCAGCAATTCCCAGTTCAGAAGGGCAGATGCCTCCTTCTTCTCCCACATCTGTGCAGATTACAAACTTTCTTAATGTAAAACAACTGGCCTGAAGCCCACATGCTTAAATCAAAACTAAGAGGCTTAGAATAACAGTTACAATTTAATGTGATACCAAGCCAGATGACAGTGACATGTCTTTTAATCTACCCACATGCATAATGTCATGGTTAGTAGCCCCTGTGTTATCTTGATGAGAAAGCCCTGTGGTCTGTCCAGCTGCTGCATGTATCTGTTGAGGTTCATGCAAAAGAGAGCATTATACTATATTACTGTTCTGATCTGTTTGACTCCAGTGCTGTCATACAATCCTAAGATCTGTATGTGCTGGCATGTCTTATGATGTGAACCACACATATGTACTGGAAAACATTAAAGAGAAAAGTTAGAAAGTAATAAGACACATCACAGTTCCTGACTTCAAAACCCTTACAAGAGAATACACTAGAAAGTACTGACATGATGATGCTATCCACTCTATAATTTGGCAATGCAAATATAAGTGACAGGTAGAATTATCAGTTTAATAACACAAATGCAGGTATACTAGACAGTAAAGCAGATGTGCACACTGTGCATCAGGCAAAAAAGTGTCTGTATCCCTGAATCCAAAAGAGAAAAAAAGGGATATGGCACAGTTAACATCAATTGCATTTGGTGTTGTGTCGGAGTAAAAGAGGCCTAGGCTGACACAAAATGTCAGTGAGTGGGTGTGAGTAAGAAAAGAAAGCAGGCATGCTGAACCATGTAACTGTTGTGTGTGTGTCTGTAGGGGTCTTCCATGTGATAGTGGTGTGTGAGAGTCTCCATGAACATAGCCAAGCTCAGTGCTAGCTCTACATCTTGGTATGTTGGACAAGTATGAGCCATGCATGGTAGAGTTGGCAATTCAGCATTGTTGTCCCAAACCAGAAGAACTGGCTTTGCCACAAGTTGCACTGGCACCTCCATGCCCAAGTTCAGATGCAGTGCTGCTACCTGAATGTGACTGATGTCTGCTGAACATGGAACACCTGGGACCTCAGTTTCATGGCCTGCCACATCTGGGTGTGGACAGCACACTCACCGACAGAGCAATGTAAGTACTGTTAATATGGGAGCGTGATCGGGCATGGCCACTTTAACTATCAGCAGATGATGTGGCTGACCTATGCCAGTGAGGATGCTGTTCCCCTCCCAGCAGGCGTTCCATTACAGACCCTGCTTATTTCATGACAAACACGTCTCGGTCCATTACAGAAACCTTTCATTCCAATGTGTCATTCATCTGATCCAGTGAATCAACAACCCAGTGGATGCAGTCACACACATCAGCCTGTGCCATATCTAAAACCCTGAGCATTTGTCTGGAGGGCCTTTATGAATGTGCCTGTACCTCCATGATGGCCCTAAACATACATTAAGTGACACGGGAAGAGAGACCTGCACCAGGAGGAGGATGGAGAGCAGGACCCCTCTGAGAAGCCCTAGCAACCTTCCTGCATGGCACTTTGCCAACAATTTGGCTACAGACAGACTCAACAGGCACTGAAGCCACAGTAGCCACACTTCACTGATCAATGTCCTTGCCCTCCACCTGTCCAATATCTGTGGGTTCAGTGAACTGGGTAGGTGTAAGCCTACTGCATTTGTTTGGGGAAAATGAAGGGGGTGTCTGGATGTCAACCTCTGTCAGAGTCAACCTCTGCACCACTGACTATACCTCAGTTTTGCCATCATTATCATCAGTGTCTGATGAACACTGACATCAGATGGCACAGGGCCCACACTCTCACTATCATGATCACCTGTGATAAAAAGGAAGAAACACAGGCATACATTAATACCTGAACTATTATGGTTCAATATATGCTAAACAACTAACAGTGCTGCCACTATTACAGATAGCACAGCAATACACACAACAGGCCTAAAATTACTCATTATGATATTTCTTTAAATTGATCTGCAGTACTGCCATAAATCTATTTGGCTTACCATCTACAGGAGGCATATATCACTGTATTCCTGATGGTCCTGAAATAAGTTAAGCAAGAGGTAAGGGCAGCATCATTACATTTAACAGTAAGACAGGGGTTAATACATATGCTCCTCTATATCTGCATTAACTGTACATTCAAGAACATGGCTGACAGCTCCAGACTGAGCATTATCACTGTAGTAGTCTTCAATCCCCTCCCAAAAGACATGTGACACAGAAGTAACTTTTATTTCAGTTGTTTTACTATACAACAGTATTCATCTGGTCACATAACAAAGCCTACCTGGAAGCTCCTCCTGGGACTCAGAAGGAGTGGTGCCCTTGTCATGAACATGCTGTGGTCCACTCTGCTGTGAGCTCTTATGTTGGATGTTTGCCAAGAACTCTTTATTGGGGGTAAGAGGAGGCCCTCCCTGGTTATCTTTGATCTCGGGCAACAGCAGCTGCTCACCTCTGTGCAGAGGTAATCATGTCAATGGCCATGTGGCACACCTGTTCATATGTACAGCTGTGGCCACCCACATAATTGATGTTGGCAACAATCTGCTGCCATGCTAATAGCCTTTCTTTCATATTGGGCTGACCCTTTCCCAGCAGAAATGCCCCAAGCTGATGGAGAGTGTCAACAGTGATATTGTTCTCCACTTCACTGAAGGGGGGATCTGTGCCTCACTGACATTCTGTCTACAAAGTAACTGTTTCCAGATAAAACAGTAAAGGTAGGCAGTCAGTAGCACCCACTGGAAAAACATGAAACAGTCTACAGATGTGAAATACTAACAACATGCAGGATGCAAAACAAGGAAAGTAGCAACTGCAACATATCCTTGTATGTGCCATAGCAGTAACTCATCTGTGCTCCCACCAAAAGAACAGTTCTGTCAAGTGTGTGACAGAACATTAACTTTTCTTTGCTACCCCATCCACAAAAGAACAGGCACCCATTAACTGGTGCCAGAGCCATGGCCTGAAGTTAAACGCCAAAAAATGCATAGTCATACCCTTCGGGAAAAACAAGGTTACCCCTAGCTACCATATAGGTGGCAATCCACTGAGCACAGAAAAAGTCATCAGAGATCTGGGGACCCAGGTTGACAGTAGCCTTTCGTTTGACACTCATGTTGCTAAAGTAGTTAGGAAAACCTTCTATATCACCCACCTGATCATGAAGGGATTCACATCTAGATCAAGGGAGGTCATCGTCCCCTGTACTCATCACTTATTAGACCTATGATTGAGTACAATGCCCCGTTCGGAATGTATCTAACCAGACACCTGCTGCAGCTTGAAAGGCCCCAAAAGTTCCTCACCAAAAGGATAAAGGGTCTCAAAAATATGTCTTATGCTGCCCGACTGAAAGAACTCCAGCTCTATTCAGTCTCATACCGCTTGCTCAGAGGTGACCTGTGCCTGACATATAAGGCCATGTCAAACCCAGATTTGATGAATATGCTTCACCTCAAAAAATCTAGATCCCTCAGAACCACAAGGGCGGAGACTTAAACCTTGACACGGTTATAAATAGAACGTGCTGGAGGGACAGATTCATCACCCAGAGACTCCCTATGCTGTGGAACAAAATCCCGGTACATGTGAGGCAGAGCACCTCTCTGGCCTTGTTCAAGAGGAATCTTGACCAATGGATGGGAGATTGCAGATATACCCCAGGGATTACTTCAGTGTCACTGCTTGACAGAGGCACAGCAAAATGATAGGCATAGTTTTTATTCAAACTAAAGGGGTGGCGAAAGCCACATAACTATGGGCTAGGCTTATAAATGCCCTTGGGCAGATAGCCTAGTATGAACCTATGAACCTATGAACCTATAAGTATTTTGCTAATAAAACATCTTTGAAATGCTAAAAGTGCTTTCAAAGGATATGTCTCTTAAACATTATACATATGTATCACACAGCTTTCTATGTTAATGTAATGTCAATCAGTGTACCTCTGAAATGGCTTGACAAACATGGCCATGCCATCAGTACACTTCTAACTAATGCATACAGATAAAAGTGTAAAAGCCTTTGCTTCACATTATCTGTTAATATATTCCAGCATATGCATTATATAGGTAACAAAATGGGACCATACCTCCTGGAGTTCGGTACTCCTCTGTAAAGACATCTTTGGAACAAATTTGCTTTTGTGAAGTCCTGTAAACATGTAGCAACTATCTTCATCATCAGTTTGTCGAGCTAGACATTTGCTGTTTTATAATGGAGTAGATTATTAATGGATTGCATCTGTCTTAGACTGTTTCAGAAATGCAAATTACAGCATTAGCAGCTGAATTGCATACTAATCAACCAATCTGGTGGAGTTATTCAACAAGTTATAAAGCAACCACTTAGACTCCATGCTGTTTGTTCCTTTGAACTTCAAAAGTAGTGGAGTACAGACACAGAAAGTCTACACAGAATGTTAGGACCTGCTGCTGCTTAACTCCATTTGTATGTGCTACAGCCTGCAGGCAATGATGCTGATACTGCCAACAGGCCTATGCTGAGACGAACAAGAGTTTTCAGGTCACATTTAACTTATCACAACATACATGACATGGACATTGTAGAGTGCTACAAGGTGGACAGGGACAAAATACAAGAACTTTGTGACCTCTCCCAACCTTAGCTCAGAGCCAGAGCCTTTACCTTGCCATGTATTGGCTGTGTACTGCTTGCATCACAGTACGCACTAAACTAACACTGTGGCAACTGCTGCAATTATGACATAAATCCTGAACACATACTGTATTGTATAATAATATTATGGCATGTTATTGTATTTCATTACTTGATACAGTAAGCAAGTAAAAGGTGGGAGATTTGTACACAAATTGATGTAAAAAGTGACAGCAGAGAGTTATTTGTTTTGTATGTGTCCATTAGCAAGTAGTAGGCCTGAGGCATCAAAGTTTCAGACATTCATACTTCTCCAAAGTACTGATGATCACTGCGTGCCTTCAGTTTAGCACCATACATTTCTAATGGGAAATCATAACAGAGAGAAGTTAGAAAGTAATGAGACACATAGTAGTTTCTGACTACACAGCCCTCACAAGTTCAAACAGGCAGAATGCAAGAAAAGGAGAGTAACAAGAGCAACATAACCTTGGCTGTGCCAGAACTGTAGCTCAGCCTGGATCCACCCCCCCCCCCCCTTGAAGGAACAGTGTACCCTTGCATGTACCATTACAAGAATTCAAAAAGAGCAGTGTGTATTTGTTTTTGCCATACAACCTACCCTTCATTTGATGGCAACTGCATATCATAGTATTCCCAGTTAATACCCTCCCATACCTCTCAACTGTACAGATTTTCACAGAATGTCCACATTTTCACCTCACATTTTTGGTAATTTTTTAAAATAAAATTGTGTTTTTCCTGGCAAATTAGTGGCAAATCATTAACGATGGAAGTTAGAAAATAATGACAGACATTTGGGTTTCAGACTTTATATCCATCAGAAAATTTATGTTAATGCAAAACCTGTTATTCTATCAACTTTTTAAAAATTGTCCCTATTTTTGGGCCTTTGTCCCACTTTTATTCATGGCTTTGTCTAGATTTCATGCTCTAAGAGGTTGAGATGTATGAGATTCCTCACACATTTTAAGGTAAATGATATAGACTGGTGTACACACTACATGTCTGAGAGTACTGGTCAGATAACAGATGAATGATCTAGAAACACTGAAAGGTAAGACAGAGCTGTATATTTGAAAGGAATAATCATAACAGGTTGTGTGATCACGAAGTGCATTCCATCCAAATATATTAAATATAATACATTTTCAAATAATAGGTTATGCCTTAATATCAGTGTACATTTAGTTGCACTTGGTTGTGTGAGAAATTACTTCATTTCTTTGCTTCAAAGCCATTGGTGTGGCAAAGATGGATAAGTCATCCATCCTGTTTTCTAAAGGTGCATTGGAATGAGAGTTGGGATCCAGACCTATGTAGACATATCTCATGTGTACTAACATTTTCTATTGTGTATGTCATAGACTGATTTTCCTCATTTCAACTCTCTCATTTTTTTTCTGGGGGGGGGGCACTGTTTGCTCAATGCGCCACTTACCACAAATAGCTATGGCTGTGTTAATCTCATTTCCACACAAACTGGATGAATGGACCACCCAGATAGCAGACAGAACCCAGACAGCCAGAAACATAAACCAGATACATTCAATTAATACTATTGGCCATCATACAAACACTTTGCCTGGCAGTGCGCACCCTTGAGCACCATGTTTGTGTGATGGTAAAAAATGCACAACCCTTTCAAATGTTGCAAAACCAAAAAGTGCGCACTCTCAGTAAACACGATACCTGAAATTGGTGGGAAACATCATTCTACATTGGTCTTGATCTGTGGTAAGCATGGCAGGTGTTCTTGGAGAGGTTTTGAGATTCTGTGCTCAAAGATGGGGTGGCTAGACATCCAAAGTGTTTGTTCAACTCCTAGTGAATGAAAATGGCCTCAGACTTTTGCAGAGGGACTAACGTTGCTCAGATTAAAAGTCAGAGACATTGAATAGTCTTGGCCGGGCTCTAACCAGTGCTATCTTTAAAATATATAAAATATAATATAAAAAGTTGGATTCTATCAACAATTACCATCAGAAAGAAATTCAAGGTTGGTAGAATATCATAAAGACCTTAAATTAGTAGTTGTGGTGAAGTGTGAGAGCTGAGAGGGGAAGGGAAAGAGGAGGGGGAGTAGTTTAGGTGGGAGTGGGACAAGGACAGGTCCAGGAATAATTATTATTATCAAATTACTATTTAGAACAGTACTTTTATGATGCATACACACTACATGCTTTTCGCATCCTTAACAAACATGTGGCATGAGACCTCAGATTTGAGGCTTGTTCCATGGCAGCTGTGGAAAAAACAGAGCAGAATATCATATTCAGCTTTTAACTCTTACAATTAGTCACTGAAATTGATATGTACATATCTGTGGGGTGTCCCCTGTACTAAATTCCCTGATCCAGTGGTCAAGGGCATCCCACTTTCTCCTCCAGAGGTCATCAAAGTGATATCTGCATTGCTCACTAGTGTAGGGAATACCTGTATCACAGATCAAAGCCTTAGCAATATTATTCCAAGCTTCAGACTTGTAGTCTTGTTTGTGTCTTTCGGCTTTTCCCAGTTAGGGGTCGCCACAGCGGAACTCTGGTCCGCTAATGATTGGCAGTTGATTTTTACGTGCCGGCTTGCCAGGCCTGATGCACAACCTTCAATGAAGGTATGCCCATTCACGCATATCTCCACACAGAAGACGCTCTAGCAAGCTGAGAATCGAACCGGACAGCGTCTTACTGTGATAAGCCTGAATAATCCTGCAGCAGCAACTGAGACACATGCACCTTAACTAGGAATCCAGTAAAGACTTTGGACTCCTGAACACGCCACCTCTGTGCTTGGAAGCATACTCTCCTTACCAGCAACACCAGACATGTCTACCATAGCTCAAACACAATGTAAAATGAGCATTTCCCACCAACTGCATTTTGTATCCTGATGTTTCCTGCCAATTGCACATCTCATGCTTACTGAGACTGCACACGTTTTGGTTTTGCAACATTTGAAATCATTGAGCATTGTTTAGCATTGTATAAACATGGTAGGTAAGGGTGCACATGGTGGCACCATGTTTGCATGATGTTAAGCAATGCGCAACAGAGGCAAGCACTGCAATTTCAGGATTATTTGGCATAAATGCATTTGTGTAAATGTGCTAGTCAAATAGACCATGTCTAAGTTACTCCTAGACTTACAGCTATTGCCACAAGAAGGTTGTGAAAACAGTCATGTATGTTGCACTTCTTTGCTATAATCTGCAATCTCACAACAGTAAAACAAAATTTGCACACCCTGTATTTGAACCCCGGACCATTTTGACTCCACACCTACAATTAACACCTGCTGCCACAGGATTAGTGACATGATATGCCCTATCTTAGTATTCATTGTAAAGTTCTCACTGTTAATTGCAGTGCAATGCTGCTTGCCATGTTTGCACGATAGCCAATAGTATTAATTGAATGTATCTGGTTTATGTTTGTGGCTGTCTGGCTCCTGTCTGCAACCTGGGTGATCCATTCTTCCAGATTGTGCACTACTGTGCTTTGCACAAACTGGATGAGCACAGCCAAACATGTTTATGCTAAGTGGCGCATCAAGCAAACACTAACCTCAAAAAAAAAAAAAAAAAAAAAAAAAAAAAATGAAGAAACACAATCTATGGCAGTGCCCCAAACAAATTTTAATGAAGAAAACTCAAGTAAGGGAACAGCAATTGTCATGCTGTCCTGCAATTTGCATTCAAGGCTAGCAACCATACACAGAAATGGTATCTGCATCATACCTCCCAGCTGTCCATAGTTTTGCAGAATGTTCAGATGTTTGCATCATATTTTTGTGCTGTTCCTTGTAAAATGTGTGGTTTGCTGGAAGCCAACACATAATGACATCCATTTCAGTTTCATACTTCATAACCTTCAGAACATGCATGCTAACACAAATCCTATTCTACCTACTTTCTATGTTTATAAGAAAAATATGGTAACTCTATCCCTATTTTTTGCCCTTTGCCCCCCATTATTTCAGTTGTTGTCCAGATTTATTGCACTAAAAGGTTGGGAGGTACAATCTGCATTCATATTACACGTTTCACGGCCAGCAACACTGGTGTGAGCTGCAAAACCTTGCTTACATGCCTGCGCATCATTAATATGCATGGCGCAATACTGCATGATGAGCAATATCATGTACGTGAAAACACTCCATGTAGGCTCCACGCAGAACCTACACAGAGTTTATTGAATGCCCCCAGTAGTTCTGTGGGATACATTGATGCTTAGTGAAAAGTCAAATTGATTAGTACCTAAAAGACTATCCAAAGTTCATCAGCTAAAATCAGTTATCTAATGAACAAAAAAATAAAGCCAGCCCAACTAAGTTAAAAGCAGCTCCAACCATCATTGAGAGGCAGCATCTTACCCAACAGCTCTTCATAAATATACTCACATCTAACCTTAAGGCAGCATACAAATAAAAAATAACAAAAACTATTCAATAAATTAACAAGAGTCAAGAAAATTAAACAACCTAACAAACTTGACTTGCTACTTTGCCACCTGAATGTCATTCATGAGTTTGTAAGCTAATCCAAGTAAATTCCAAGAAGCTGTTTAATACCAACTTTGGGAGACACCTGCCCAACAGATAAACTTCGTAATACTGAACCTACCCAATGTCTATCCGTATTAGCTACTCTATCATTGAAAACTACATCCCTCTAATCTGGAAAATCTCCTACATCACTCCTTTACACAAAGGAGGCAACTCTACTGATGTCACAAACTACAGACCCATCACCATTCTTTTATCCTTCTCCAAAATATTAGAAAAATGCATCCATTCCCAGCTCCTAAACCACCTTCTGTCCAACAACACACACAAGATGGTCCCTCCCCCATCACAGCACCACAACCTCCCTCCTCAGTTTCACCCACACAATAAATCAGCACAGAAATCATAACAAATATGTCTTGTCCACCTTTCTAGACCTCTCGAAGGCCTTTGACACAGTTTCACACGATAAACTGTTGTCAGAGCTAGCCACTTTAAATCTTAGCCATTCTTCCCTACTATGATCCCATAGGTTTATGGTCCCATAGCTACCTCACCAACAGCCAACAAGCCATAAGATGGCAACAGGAATTATCATCCCTACTCCCTGTCAACATAGGAGTGCCACAAATTTCCATACTAGGCCCCCTACTCTTCAATATCTTTACTAACCAACTGCTCAAATCCACCTCTCTCACCTCAGTCATCCAATACACGGATGACTCAGCCATCATATGTACTGCATCATCCCTCAAACAGTTAGAGATTACCACACAACAGTCTTTCCTTGAAGTCGAATCCTGGATAGCTAAAGCAAACCTCATACTAAACCCAACTAAAACCAAACTGATGCTCTCCCAACCCCCCCACCCAGACACCTTTCAGATACATTCCTCCAACAGACTGCTATAACCCCTGTCACACAAACTAAACTATTAAGAGTTACAATCGATAACAAACTGAAATTTGACCTACACCTATCTCAAACCATTAAAAAAACACATCAAACTTGGCTGTCTGTACCTCCTTAAACCTTTCCTTACTAACCAATCAAGACTCGACATTGCCAGGACTCACCTTTTATCCAGTTTACTGTATGCCTCCCCCATCCTCACCAACCTTAGGAAATCTGACCTTACCAAACTCGAGTCCTGCTATGACAAGATAGCAAAGTTTGTCACTAACTCCCAACACAGATCCCACCATTTTGATGCTTTACAACAACTAAAATAGTTAGAACTTCCCCCAGCAATTAACATACACCCATCTCACTCTCACTCATCACCTAGTATACCAGCCAATTAGAACCCCAGCCATATGAAAACACTCAACAACTCCAATCCTCACACAAACCACTCCTTCAAGTGTCTAAAAGTAACAAAAAAGTTGGGGACACCTTTTACTCTCGCCACATTTCTAAAATCTGGAACATGATTTTCCCCCAACATATTCTAAACATTACCAACCCAATAGAATTAAAAAAAACTGCTAAAACAGCACCTCGCTAGCAAGTGGATCTGCTGCTATATCAGTACAGGCTAACTGGCATCTACATGCTTCTCCCCTGCACACTCTCCACTTCCAAAATAGTCACCATCAGAGACCCCTTACCTACATCTTCTCTCCACCATTCTCCCACCTTTATACCTCTTCCCCATCAGTCTAGGTTAACAGAGCTAACAGCACCAACCTTCTTCAGAGTCTAAGGGAATACAAGTATTATCTTCATAATGCAAATCCACAAAAACAGTATATCAATGTATCATGTACCTATCTTCCAAAAATGTATATGTATAATATATGTATAACTCCATTTGTATGTAAATCCACACCTGCTTTGAAGAAAAAAAAAACTGGGGGGGGGGGGGTTCTAATCTTCTCATATTGCTACTATAAATTTTATTTATTTTACATTTGTTAACCGGGAGAGTCCGAATGGATACATGTCCATTTTCAGCAGAGGCCTGGGGAGAAAAGTTCCACATGTGCAAAAAATAAGTGACAATCTATAGTCATGGTTACACTGAAGTTTAAACATTTAAAAATAAGTGACAATATATAGTCATGGCTACATTGAAATTTAGCAGCATTGTAGGTTTATAGTATGAAATATGTACACAAATCATTTAACAGCATTGAAGTGTATAGAATGAAATGTTTACACAGATCGATTTTAAGGATGACAATCAAGATAAAAAGGTGGTTAGTTAAGAAGGGAAGTTGTTAGAAATTACATCTACAAGGGTTAAAAACATAACCTTAGAATGGCTAGGATAACAAGACACCATCATTATAATAATGTCAATGGCTGTTGAGAAGTGTATATAATCTGGGTAGAGAAAGGTTTAGAAAGATTATACATATAGGTTCAGGAAGTTATTATTATTGGGTATTTCTCCTATGCGAGTTGTGTTTTATTGGGTTAGTCTGGGTTTAGACATGGACATAGCCAATGCCTGTTTAGGTGTTTCTTTAGGGATATTTTGAATTGGGGTAAGGAGGATGTAGTGGTAAGATCTGCGGGGAGTGAGTTCCATTTTTTTTCCAGCAGAGTTGGAGAATAATGATTTTCTGGCTGAGTTATTGGCTTTGGTAGATTGTACTAGCATTCTGTTGAATGAGTGGAGGGATGCTAGGTTACTGTAGGGGGTGATAATATTTGTCAGAATGGGTGTACTGTTAGTGTAAACTCTGTAACTATTCCTGTGATATATATAATCAGTTGTCAATGGCTATATGTAACCATGTTTTGTAACGCACCTGTCAATGTATATTTTTACTTCATAGCTTTTCTCCCCATGCTTCCACTGAAAACATGCTTCCACCCAGATGGGCTATTATCCCAGTAAACAAATGTAAAATAAATAAAAATAAAATAAATAACTGCTGTGAATAAGAAACAAGCAAACAGAAAACAAGCCTTGGAAATTTTTAACAGCCATCACAAAGGCAGTCTTTTGCCTCTCCTACATCCTTTTTTTTAAAGAACAGGACAAGTTCCACTTCAGCAAGACTTTATTTGCTTTCATTGATTTGGGAGAATTCAGTACAGCAGATCATACTGCTGAACCTTCCAAAGAAATATTAACTTCCTGAACAGCCTGCCAGGTTTTCACATCAACTTCTTCAGGGTTAGAGAATATCATCTAAACTCCTGGCATTAAAAACTATAAGTAAGGTGGGTATATTCATCAAGTTTTCAATTTCTGTTACCTGCATGACTTAATAATTTGAAGAGAAGAGTCTGTTTTCTGTCTGCTCTTAGCAGAGAAGTCATAGTCATAAAGTACCCTTGAATACCCTATTTTACCTACTTCCCTGGAGTCCACAAAGCTGCCAGTATCTGCTCTGTCAAGATACATGCATCATCAAATCTGCAAAAGAAAACATAAAAAGAAGACAGTGTTGTATGAAAGCTTCCTTAAAAACTAAAAAAGGAGAGCATGATTCCAAGGTTTATTAAAATATTCCTTGGAGTTTTGGTCTGTTTTGTTTAGTTTTTAAGGAAGATTTCATGCCACATTGTCACCTTTTTATGTGTACTGGTCTTTGTTGGTAGCATTGGTTTTACTATTTGATTGGTTTCTATGCATCAAATTAACCATAAGTTGTCTATGGAATTGTAGCCACACCTTATGAAGCAAACATAGATGGTGCACACCCTCTATATAAAATGTCCCCTTTCCATAGCTCTCAACCTCTTAGCACAAGAAATCTGGACAAAGCCAAAATAATGTTGGGACAAAGGCCAAAAAAAAAAGAGTAACACATTTTAAATATTGTCTGACAAACTTAGAAAGTTGTGATAATAAAATGCTTTGTGTTAGCTTGTATTTTTCTGAGGGATATGAAGTCTGAAACTAAAATGACTGTCATTATTTAGAGACTTCAATCCTCAATGATTTGCCAGAAAACTGCAAATGTTATGATGAAAAGACCAAAAATATGAGACAGAAATATGGACATTCTGTAAAAAATCTGGATAGTTGAGAAGTACGCCCCTTCCCCTTGCCTTGCCCTTGATATATATCAAACACATTCAGTAGCAGCCGTGCATTTCAGTTTGCTCATGGAATACACATTTTTTCTCCAGATCTAACCTGCAGTTTAAATATGATGAGCTTCCATTTAATGTATCCTTGCCTCTACTTTTGTCATTCTATGGATAAAGACTCAACCCAAATGCACTTCTTGTAGTTGGTCTGAGTGACTACAGTGGGTTGACTCCATATTTGCTGTTTTGCTCTGTACTTTGCTCATGTAATCAGTGTGGTTTGAATTTACCTCTTGCAATTCAGACATTATAAATGATGTACTAGATTCTATGATCTATAGCTGATCATACTCATTCTTTATGAGATGTTGAGTTTTATGTAGTGCAGTTGATGGCAGGCCCACATATATATATTTTTCCCAATGGCCTGAATCTATTAGCTTGCCTATAGAATGTTTGCAATTTTTTTCAATAAATTTTCCTTTTTGTAACTTTAATATGGGTGGGCAGAGTCAAGGAAAAACCCATCTATGTTTGGACAATGCACAAATCCACAAATCCACTGGCTGCAGTGTTTTGTGGGAGACTGAAACTTCTTCACACACACACACACACACACACACACACACACACACACACACACATACACACCTTGTATTCCTTAAGTAAATTGACAAACTGACTGCTGCATCCTGGGTAGTTGGGCAACAGTTCCTCTGGTGTGGTGAGCTCAAAGTAAAATGAGTAAAATCACTCTTTGTTGGTAACTGCGGACTTTGACTCATTTTATTTTTATTTATCTTAGTTTTGCATTTGTTAACTGGGTAACTGAAGAAGTTCAAAGATACTTTTCTGTCACAACCTGAGTTATGAGCATACAAAAGGAAAATTATTTGCATAGAGTATTTAATAATAAGAAAATGCAACAAAAGAAAATAACAAACATTTCTTAGGAGAGGATGGGAGTCAATATTTAATGATGACTATTAAAACAGTGGCATTGGGAGATATCATTGGTATGCTTTTTAAAGACTTTCTTAATGTCTACTATGGTTTTAATCAACCTGATCTTCTGAGGTATTTTGCTCCAATACCTGGGTACTGATTTGGAAAATGAACTTTCTGTCACTGCTAGGAAATAAAGAAGGTTGACATCAGCATTTCTGAGTGCAACATTAACTTCTGCCCCAGGCAAAATGACTCATTGAAGGACTCCTTGGTGAAGCATTTTTAGACTGTGCCACTGCAAAGTCATACAACACAGAAAAAGGCATAAAAAAAGAAAAAGGGCAAACTACATGGAACTGTCATCAGAACTGACTCCACCACAGTCTCAACCAGGTAGTGACTCTGATCACAATCTCCTTAGCTGGTACCTAGGTGAAACTTTTTTACTCCATGCTTGTACAAAGTCAGACAACATAGAAAAATCAATTAAGGCAGAAAGAGAAAATGAGTAACTGCAAGGAACTGCTGGTCATAATAACTGTACTTCCCTTTCAGGCATGCAGTGGCTCTAGTCACACTCCAATAGACATAGCTAGGCAGTAACTAGGTAGTGGGAGTATTGTTCAGCCTATATTCGTCCCATATCTATACAGTTGTGAATTTTAGCAAGGACATGTACTAGTTATCTTCTCACCAAGTGAACCCAGCCATAAAAATCCACTCTTTTGTCAGTATCTCTGTGCTTAATAAAATAGATCTTTACAGTAGACTTGCTTTGTATTTAAAATAGGGCAGATACCCAGACTTTGTCACAACACTTCATTCAGATACAAAAAGAAACAACATTTTTTCCTAAGCATCTTTTACATCATTTACACATTCTATCCTTCTTCTGATGATTTCTTTATCACTTACCTATTTTCACCAGTCCACCTCTCAGAGTCTCATTGTGGATATGTGCATTAATTGGCAATGTTTAGCCAACTGATTTACAGCCTGCTTTGGTCCCCCCACACCCTCACCCTCGGTACTCAAAACTTACACTCTGATATACACGTTCACTATTTATAGCTGTTCCTAACCCTCTTAAAAATATATACTATCCATTAATCTTACTCTCCTATAAAATTCCCTTGCCAGGACTCTCTCTTCTTGCCCTAGCCATTCTGATCAAACACCCAAACTACAAAGTATTCATCTTCTAGAAAACCTATAACAATGCAGCCACTTACTTCCATACTGCCTCACAGTAGTGTAGCTAGGACAGGACAAGAGGGCGGGTGTGACTAGCCAATCCTGATCTTTTGTTAATGCCAGGGTATTGCATTTGCGGTCAAACCTGATGACTGTAGCACTCCATGTGTGGTCTAAACTGTAGGGTTTGTTACAGTTTAAAGTAAAAAAAATATATATATATATTTTACCTAAAACCTGAATGCTGTAGTGCTCCTTGCAGTCTGGATGTAAATTGTAGCAGTTTTTTGCTACATTTGTAGCAAACAGTTTGCTACAATTTAAAATAAATTATGTTAAGAGTGATTTGGGGGAAGGGCACAGAAATGGCACCTGAATGGCTGGGGCTGGACGGGGTGCATCTGGCTACCTGGTTGGTGTGCCAGTAAAAGAAACATCTGTTTATTTTTTTTATTTATTTATGTATGTATGCATGTATGTATTTATGTTTGTTCTTCAATGGAAGAACTAGGCAGTGGCATAGCTCTAGCTATAATAAAAGTAGATTTCTTATCTGCTACGCTTCTGCTGCCTCATACTATAAACCCCCTTACTGTCACTACCATTCCTTCTTTTTGTTTTCATTTTTCCCTTTGTCTTTCCCCATATTTAATCACCCTATCATTGTCTCCACCAAACAACATTTACATTGTTTCTAACTCTGCCCATAGATATACTTTTCTCCTTCCAACCTGCCAACCTCTCTTCAAAACAATACACTTAATTCAATACTCCCATCAACAATTTATACTTCAGACATGCCTCCTCCTTTACATCATATACCTCCCCCTTGGAAAGTCCTACAGCTGTCTTACACACAAACAGCTCTGACAACCTTCTCAGTCCCACCTACCTTTTACATAATCAAATATCCAGTCCCATACAAGGCACCCTCACTTTATACAACCTGGTAAATTAAAATCCCTCAAATTATGTATGCCCCTCAAATTCTATATAAGACTTAGCCACTAATTGCTGTCCCCTGCTGCATAGCTAAATTGAACCTAACCCATGTATTCTGCAGCCTACCACAACCTTTCAACCACAAAATCTTCATACAAACCACACAAACCTATTCATCACCTTAATCAATGCAACCTGCTTGATAAATGTGAACACAGAGGAAGCATCCTGAACCCAGGCACTCATTCACTTCCTACTTTTACATTCACGTCCCTCCTCCTGGATCCAGAATAGGTGGAGGATCATTACTTGTTATTAGACATGGCCTAAGAGTGACCCTAGTATGTCAAAACAACTCTACCAATCACTACAGCCCCAAATGGCCAGCAGTGAGAATACACAGCAAAATATCCCTTCTACTGGCTCTAATCACTGTCCAAAATTCAAAAACCTTTAATAACAATGTCTACAGTCCATAATGTCAACTAAAGACATAGTACTATTTGAAGACTTCAACACAATACTCCTCTGCCTTTCAAATCAAGAAATAAGTGACTCTCTGTCTATGTACATACTCAAATGATTAAACAATGAACTAAACCAAGTCTAATTTCAGGAAACCATTCCTTTTGTGATGTTTTAATCACAAACATCCCAAACAAACTCAAAAACATTAACACATGTCTGCCTTTGTTTAGTGATTACTGCCCCATTTTATTATATTTAACTACAGACAACCTAACACCTTCACCAAAGCTAATATCCTTAAGGCTCACATCTCAGAACAACATTTCATATATCTACTTAAGCCCCATCCTACCAGAAAAAAAGCTCAGAATAGACTGTAGCCACATCACTTATCATCAAACTACTATAACTTCAAAGCAAACACTTACCTGATGTTACCAATGACTTAAACGTATTTCAAACAAAATGGCAGCCCACAGAATGCACATCCTCCTATAAGCACAAGGATAAAGCTTGGTCTGTCTTAACAGAAAAAAAAAATTCACCCAACAAAAATCGCTCACCCAAAAGACACACGCAAAAACTTCAGGCCAGTCTCTATGCTTTCAACCCTAAGAAAAATCCTTAAAATATCATCTTTGCTCAACTCACAGACTGTAACAGAAACAGAGCACTCTCCCAACTCCAACCTGAATTTTCTGGCAAAAGCATCTTGACTGCTCTTTATATACCAACAAATGATAGTCTAAGGCATATGGATAAAGGCCACCTTGCCAGTGCAGTCTTTGTACACTTCAACAAAGCTTTTTATCTGGTAGACTATTAATTACTCTTTAACACCCTCCTTAAAACAATTATAAGTAAAGACTACCTCCCCTGGTACCACAATGTCCTTGCAGATAGACAAATTTAGGTAGTGAACTCACACTCTCCCTTTATGCCCCCTTGCAAAAGGAGTACCCCAAAGACCAATTCTGTCATCCTTGTTATTCTCCCTATTCCTTAACTTCACCCCAGTTCACCTACTTCAAACCCCTCATACACTTGTACATTATGTACTACTATTTTAGACAGCACTATAACCTATAGATCCCAGCTTCTCCCTCCATTTGTAAAAGACAACTTGAAAAGGACTTAAATGCACTATCGCTATGGCTCACACTCAATTATGTCATATTGACCAGCAAAAAAACTAAAACATGATCTTCAGCACAAAATAAAAACTCATCACAGTCCCAAAATCTTAACAATAAGGCATAACTTCATAGTAAAAGTGCGGCTAGGGTGGGGTAATGAGGGGTGTTGTTTGGAGTGTTAGAGGATGCAATCAGCAGTAGTGCTGTACTGGCATTTATTTACTCACTGGCATTTCTGAATGCTGGTACAAAATAAATGAATTTACTGTCAGGACTTCTGGCCTGAATAGCTTGCTTCATTACTTCATCTATGCTGGAGTTGTAGTAAGCCATTTAAAACATATATAGGCTGAGCTTTTATAGTAAAACAATTGCTCAAGTGGTGGGTAATAGTAATGATAGTTCGGCAGTTTATACGTTTATCAAAAGACAATTAGTGAGGTTCATAAGTTCATAGGTTAATAGGGGTATACTAGGCTAATGACCACTAGGGCCTTTATAAACCTAACCAAGCATCCAAAATGTATCCCACAAGTTTTTGAGCCTTAGAGAATATTTTAAAGGGTATATGTAAGCTTAGGGTATGATATACAGACTGCATCTGTCCATTAGAGACATAGGTGCTAGATTTGGGGTGAATTTCCAATTGCCTATCCACTGGTCCAGGTTACACCTGATTATGGTTAAAAAGCCTGTTCCAGAGGAGGATAATTCAATTAGATACATTTATGTCTCTAAAGCATGTCCTATTTGTGATGCAAACAAGGTTCATGTCTCTTGTTGAGTAGTTTTGTTGCTACTGGTATTGCAGATGTGCAAAAGGTCCATCAGAGTGGGATCCTAGGATGCCTTGAATGACAATCACAGATCACCTCTCAACAGTCTGTAGGAAACCAAGTACAAGGAAAAGTCTTTGAGGTGATATACATAGGACATGTTGTTTACATCCAGCATAGGATATGTTGTTTACACCCTGCATAGGACATGTTGTTTACACCCTGTATTCTTTTATTGAGGTGCCTTTTTGGACTTTCCATTTGCTGGATGTGCCTGATTAGGTGTATACTAAATGGACATTGTATTCAATGATGGGTCTGACGGGGGACAGTATGCAGAAGAATAGTGACCTGTCTGGACCTAGATGCCATGCCTTATTTATAACTTATGCAACAATGAATACTTTCCTTACTACCTCAGACATATGTTAGTAGAAAGACAGGTGTATGTTCCCAAATCCCCAACTACTAGGTTCACTGTTAAGGAATTATTATCAATGAGGTAGTTTACCTAGGATGGCTGACTTCCCAAAGGGTACTATTATGCATTTTTTGGCATTGAGTTTTAAGCTGTGGCTTCGGTACCCGTCATTTACCTGTTTTATTCCTTTATGTAGGATGTTCATAGGTAAATACAAGGCTCTCAATCTACATAGTTTTATAAGCCTAGCCAATAGCCTGAAGTCAGAATAAAACCCTGTTCTTTGTATCTGAGAGTTAGAGACCTTAAACATTATGCTACCCCTTCCATAAAAATGTTAGTGTCTTGGGAAATTCTATGACTGTTCCTAGTTTGCAGTTATCTGAAAACTTGATCAGCCAGTGGCCTTTGACACTGGCTTTGACTTCTGAGAAGTAAATGCATAAAGGAAGAGGCCCAGCACAGAGCCCTGAGGGATTCCACTAGTGACCAGCTTTTTGCAGAGGTGGTATCCCCTATGTTAACTTCCTGGGTCCTATTCAAGAACCAGCTGGCTATCCGGCACATAACATAGGAGTTAATGCCTAATTCCGTGAGTTTGTTTGCAATGCCTGAGTGGTGTATTGCATGAAATGGCTTAGCTAGTTTAGGGTAGGGGTATGCACTGTTTTGCCCTCATCCATTGCCTTGGTGACTTTTTGAAAGAAGTCTACCAGACTGAATTGGCATGATCTGCCTTTGGCAAAGCTGAACTGGGTTAGATCCAGTGTCTGAAGGTTTGCTATGTCATCATTAATCATATCCATGATAATTCTTTCCATGGCTTTGCATATGAAACTTGTCAGACTTATAGGTCTGTAGTTCCCAGGGTCAACTGATGATTGCCCTTGTGCAGAGGGACGACTGTTGCAGTCCTCCATTCATAATACACAAAACCTGTCTGGAGACTATGATTAAATAGGGATGCCAGAGTTCCAGATAGATCATGCTTCAGGCTATTTAAGAGGCATCATGGGATATCAGAGCCCATTGATGAGATGTTCTTAACTTTAGAGAGTGCATTTCAGGCCTACTATTGGGGAGTAGCCAAGGGGAAAGAGGGGTAGAATCAGAAATTAATTTGTCAGTCAAAAGAGTTTTTATATTTTCTGGCTCCATGTAAGTGACTCCACTAACAATCAGTTTTATTCCCTGTTGTGTAGCACCCTTGAGGTTTTGGACATAGCTAAAAAAATCCCGTGGTTGTCCTTGCCCTTGGAGGCTATCTTCACATCAAAATTGACTTTGGTAGACTTAATTTGCCCTTTTAATTGTTTATTTAGCCTGATGAGAGTTTTCGTCCTGCTGGGCATTGCACCTCATAATTTTTCCTTTTTTGTACAATCTATGTTTAGATTCTACCAGGGTGGTTTCCTTTTTTGTGTGTGTTGTGGGCTAGTTTCTGGTAGGGCACATCTGTCTCTATGCATCTATTAACATGATTTTCAAGGTTTTTGTGTACAGTTCTGCATGGACAGCTGTGTTCTCTGAGTTTGGAAGGGCTTGAAATTTTGTCAAATAAGTGTTTGCCTTAGAGTAGTTCCTAACTGTTACAGGATTTGCTGGGACTGCAGCATTGATTTTTATTTTGAAGGAGGCACCTTTATGGTTTGACTTTACCAGAGAGGACAACACACTGGAGGTAGGGGGTAGCATTCTCCACGCTAGTCTGGGATTGTGTAAGATTCCCGGTTTATAGAGGAGTAGTAAAGTCCCACATGGTTATGGTATTGAGTTGAATGGCAAGTGTCTCCAGTAGGTCTAAGCTTGAATTATGGGTTTCATGGGTCATAGAGTATGATTTAGAGCTTTCAATGATATGATATGGGATTTTAACTATAGTCATTTGGACATGGAGAAGATCAAGTGCATTAAGCTGTTTGACCAGCAGTGAGGCATGTTTGTTTTGGATATATATCAAGACAACTTCTCCTTTAGTTCCTGCCTGTGCAGTAGCTGGTCAAAATGTATGGACAGCATTATATCCCTACACTGCTGGGGTGCTGTCTGTGGCTTTAAACCACTGCTATAACAGAATTGCCCACTTTGCTGCAAATTGCTCGTATAGGACTCATCACTGTACTGCTTTGAGACAGCTCCACTGACTTGAACTGCCCTACCTCCTAACCTACAATCAGCTCTGCCTCTGTCATTCTGTTACCTCCCGAATAAGTGTCCTCCCCTCAAAAACCTAGTACAACATCACTCAGCCAAAAGGCCTCTTAAATCATCAAGCAAACTACTACTAGAAGTCACCAACAGCTACATTAGCATTGGAGACACTATATAGTAATTCAGTGGCTAAAAAAAATGGAACTTTCTCCCCACTAGCATACAAAACACATTGTCCAAAGCCTCCTTTAAAAACCTCATTAGCCAAAATCTCAAGCAAAGTTGGCAAGACTGCTCCCCAGGCTAGTGAAAGCGGATAAGGTACACATACTAAACCTAGAGTACTTGATAATAGTTTTCACTCTTACTCACAAACACTGGCTAATGTACAATGCATGTACTGTACCGTACATGTGTACTATGTATGTATTCTACCTATGTTCCAAATTTCAGCTGTACACCACAAATCTATTAATTACCTTTATTTTTAACTTAATATTTCTTGTTTGTTCTCTCCACTGTAACTGTTAATGTGCTGCATACCACTGTAAAAAAATGTCTATTGTAATTTGTTTGTATACTGATCTTATCTAAATATCTAAATGTATCTGTAGTTTTTCTATGTGGAGCTTTTCTCCTTGGGATTCTGCTGAAAAAGGGCCTTTTCGGCTCAGTCAGGCACACCGGTTAACAAATGTAAAATAAAAATAAAATAAATAGCTAAATGTCTTCTTATTTGCATAGATGTCCGCATTTTCCAAGGTCAAGAGAGCTTGGAAGGAGTGGAGTTTCATTTTTGGGCTATGGCATTGAGCAGTAACACCTTTAGATTCCCTTGGATTCATTTTGGTAAGTCAGAAAATGTGTCAGTTTGGCATTGCCTAAAAAGGCACTATGGGACAGGATGATGTTTTAGCTAATATTCAAAAGCCTAGTAGGGACAGGTGCAGACCATCTTTGGCAAAATAATGTGGCCTGTTGACCATATTCTCCCATGCTGGCAAATATTGTAACCCTTTAATAAAAGGCTTAACTTCTGATGTCATTCAAAGTCAACCATCTTCTGTTAATAAAGTGGCATCATCCATGGTGAAGGTAGGATGCTGCTGAATGCTAGGCTCATACCTGCCTGAGACACATCGTCCGAGTGCTCCATAATGTCTCCCTTCATATATTCCATGGAGGTATGTCTAGAGTCAGTTTATCCCCACATGGACTATGAGCACTTCATACTGGTACTTGTGGTTCAATGACCTGAGTGCTTGAGTGACTTGTTGGGTCCTGACCCCTGATAGGCAACTGTCAACGATTTTCTCCTTGTTCAGCCTGGTGAGTTGGACAGCTTTATGTCTCACAATGGCATCTCCTATGACTAGAGTATTGGGTAGTGTGTTGGCTTGTCTTGTGGGCTTTGTAGTTGAGGCTCCATGGGGTGTGGCTGTATGTGTGATGTTGGGTGTTATTTCTATAGAGTACTCTGGGGTTTCTGAGGAAAACTGATGTGGTTCAAATGTCTAGACGATTTGGAGTTTAAAACGATTATTTTTAGTGCTTCAGCATATAATGGCTTATGTGCCTTGGTCCATACTATGTGTGGTGGGTGTAGTGTGTGTGTGTGTGTGTGTGTGTGTGTGTGTGTGTGTGTGTGTGTGTGTGTGTGTGTGTGTGTGTATTAGTGACAATCTGATTGTTTTTTGAGTACTTGTATGAGAGAGTTTTGTTTCCAGTGACATTATGTAATTACATCTCTTGCATACTGTATTGGTTTATCGAAGGGGTATTTGGTTGTCAGTGAACATGAGATACTGCCTACATTGTCTCAGGATGACCATCTCCAAGAAAGTAGTGAAGGGGAAATTGGGGAATTGACTATCATTGTATCAGGTCCTTCTAAGTGATCTACAAGGGTGTGGTACAAGAGGGGTTAATAGCAGGCTAGCTTGTGTGCTTTTATGGTTAGAAGCAAAAACTAGGCTATATAGGAGCAGATTAATGGGGCAGTGCACCTCAATGCACAAACTACTTGCTCTTTGCACAACTGATTTCCTGGGTACATTTGCAGTGGTAGGTTTATAGGGATAGTCTGCTTTCTAAGTGGTTGCATCTATACATGGCATTGTTAAACACTGACAGCCCTGTAGTCAATAAAATGACCTCACTTTATGGTTTCCTGTGTGTTTCTCCACTTGGACAGACCAGGGTACCCCCTACTGCCACTAGATGAGTAATTGCAAGTCTACTTAATGCAAAAACACACTAAGGTTAGCTAAAAGTGAAAAGCTGACAGAAACCAAATCAGCAATTATCTAATAGAACACTTTTATGTGATTTTCAAGCAATTAATTTAGCAGTAGTGACACTGAAAAACAAATTCACTTTACAGTCTTAAAATGCAGTTAAATGCAATAAATAAGTCAATAAAATAGCAACAATTTACTTAAATAACTTAAGGAAGTTTGTTTTTTCATGTAATAGTGTTTATCTCAGCCTGGATGGCAGTAGATGCAACAAAACACTCTTGAGTACCCTGGTGAGGGTGCCATGCATTGCTGATCTCTATGGAAATGAGCCCAGACCAATGCAAATGCAATTAATTTATAGAGGCAATGTATCATTGGGGGCTGGAGCAGATGCAAGAGCAGGTGAAAAACAGAAATGTAACAAAAGGAAAGACACTGGAATGCAACTCTAAGCAGGCAAATGATTAGCAGAATATAAGACTCTAGCAGCAAAACTGGAATGCAAACAGATGTAGAAGCATGGAAGCACAAATCTTGCAGCAAAAATTATAATACTCTCATGACTGAAATCCCATTAGAATCAAAGGTGTCAGACTCAGGAAAAATTTACCAGTAATGCTGTTTATGAAACAATGCAGTAATAACTTACTAAATGAGGCAAACATCCAGCAGTACTTCACAATTCTTCCACAACTGCAAATGAAACTACAAGACCAAGACTTTAGACTGAGTTCAAAATACAAAAAGCTAGCCTTTTCAAGTAATTGTACTTACAGAGATAGAAATACAGTACAATGTAAAAGCAACAATCAACTCTTGCAGTAATTCACAATTCTCCCAAAACTGCAAATGAAGCTACAAGACTAAGGTCCTAGAAAAGCTAATAACAACTAATTTTTTTTTGGCTAAAACACAGATAAATGCAGAAAAGTACAAATAATAATAATAATAATAATAATAATAATAATAATAAGAGCATCAGAACATAGGTCACTTTAAGTGCAACTGAAAATAAAATAAAAGCTTTTTCTTCCTTTTTTGATGACAAGCTAATTTTTCACAGTTCAGGGCTTTTCACACAGGTTCATAGGAGGTTACTAGGCTAATAGCCCTCGGGTGTTTACAAGCCTAGCAGTGTTATACCCGTGTTCCCTAACTGACACTGGTTAGATGGTCATTATTCACAGAGCCAGTCTATCATCAGCATCCTCTGCTCCTGGCCATGATGGACATAGGTGCCACACCCGAGGAGAATTTATGGTCTCCCATCTGAGTGTCAAGGTTGAATAAGGTTATTGAGGAGCTGTACTTCATGTAAACTGGGAGTTTATTCCAGAGAAGTGCCAATCTCTGGGAGATATAGCTGTCTCCTTGCATGTTCTGTTTATGTCACAGGCTAGGATGAGATCCCTTGAGTGAGTGACTCTTGTATTTGATTTGCAGATGTGCAGCATTTCTGTTAAGACAGGGTATGAGACTGCTCTGTAGGCCAAGCACAAGTCACCTCTCAGCAGCTTGTAGGATACAGAGTACAGTGATAGGACCTTCATGCACTATTTCCATGTAGGTTATGTTTTGGAGTCCCTGAATTTTCTTGGTGAGAAACCTCTGTCGTCTCTCCATCTGCTTCAGGTGTCTGGTGAGGTGCATGCCTCATGGTAAATAATTTTCTTGGGTGTCGAAAGCCAAGGTACTTTTTTGGTTAGGCTTGTACAGGCCCTAGGGCCAATAGCCTAGTACCTACCTATGAACCTATGCAAAATGCAGCATTGTATTCTATTAATGGTCTGATGAAGGCTGAGTACAGAAGAGTTATAACATCCTTAGGATGCGATGCCCTTACTTATGAGATGTGTAATATAGAAGGCTTTCCTTACCACTGTGAACACATGGTGATCGAAGTTCAGATTGCTGTCAACCTGTGTTCCCAAATCTCCCACCACTGGCTTTGAGCATGGGGGTGCTGTCAATACTGTAATTTGCAGGGACTTTCCCCTTACCAAAGGGGACAGCAATGCATGGCTTTGCATTTGGTTTTAGTCTGTGGCTTTGGCTCTAATCCTTTGTCTGTGTTAGTCTCTTTTGTAATATGTTAGCATCATTTGGGGACTCAGTGATTGCACCCAATTTGCAATCATCAGTAAACTTGGCAAACCACAGGCCATCTGCTTTCACCTGGACTTCCAAGAAATAGATTCCAAACAGTAGAGGGCCCAGTAGACATCCTTGTTGTACACCACTGGTAACTGGTCTACTGGTAAAGGTAGAATCCTCATCTTTGACAGCATGCATTCTGTCAGTGAGCCAGTTGGCTACCCATCTAGTTATGTATGGGTTAATCACCAGCTGGGAGAGTTTCTCAATGATATCTGAGTAGGGTACTGTGTTAAAACTCTTGACTAAATCAGCATAGGCAGCATGTACTGTTTAGCCTTCGTCCAGGGCTTTGGTGATGTTCTTGAAGTCCACCAGGTTCAGTAAGCATGATCTACCCTTAACAGAGCCAAACGAGGTTGAGTTAAGAGTTTGAAGGTCACCTATGTCCTTGTTGATAAGGTCCATGAAGATTTTTTCCATGGCCTTGCAGATAAGGCTGGTTAGGTTTATGGGTCTATAGATGTTCTTCGTGTTTCACTGTTGCAGTCATAACTGTAGGGTGTTCCTGCCGGCAGGCAGCCCAAGGTCGGCCAGAATTCCAAAGTCTGGGTCCGGCGTCGGCTGTTCCAGCAAGTACCCTGACGTCAGAACGTAGAGGTATAAAGCTGACAGCCGACGCCATCTTCTCCAGTCTTTCTTGCTGTGCGGTGGAAAGCAGCTCGCAAGTTGTTGGTTGGCGGATTCTGGACAACGTGTTTTGCTTGTCGTCAGTCCGAAGACTTTTTTCTTCTCTTCTCAAGCTAAGTACCCCATTGGGGAAACTTTTTTCTTGTTCCTCCAATGTCAGAAAAACTTAATAATTGTATATCGTGTGGAAAACAAATACCTCATAAAGATTTCCACTCTTACTGTCTTCCTTGCTTGGGCCCTGACCACGACGTTTCTTGCTGTCGGTTTTGTGCCAGGTTTAATTCTCGTACAATTAAGCATAGGTACAATTGGGTCTTGAATTATTTCGGTAGACGGTTCAATTATAGGATGTCGTCGGATACTTTACCGACAACCGGAATTCACAAAAAACGCAAGGACAAGGATAGGTCTCCGAGGTCCAAACTGGATACTTTGCAGCCGGAGCCAGCTTCGGGTTCGGCTGTCGTCAGTGAGGTGCTTTTGCAGCCCCTGTTGTCAGCCACTTCGGAACCGATTGCCGACATGGACTCCCATGGGGAGCCAACTAGGCCCAGTATTTTATCTGCTGCAGGACCTTCGGACATCGCTCCTTCAGATGGGTCCAGAACCGCTGTGCAGGTACCGGCTTCTGAAGGGGTTTTCAGGCCTTCTCATATCACTATTTCTACAAAGACAAAGGCAAAGTCAAAGACTGCTGTTAAGCCAAGGGTTTCTTCTCAAGCTTCTTCGGATTCAGCTCCCAAGACCCAGAAGCAATTATTAAGGATGGCTGAAGATTTGCTTACTATGATTAGGGGTTCTCACCCTCCTCCTGAAAAAAGGCCTAGACAAGATATTCCTTATGATTCCTCTGATCAGGCTTCTGTGTCTTCAGTCTCTTCCTCTGACCAGGATTATTCTTCTCCTCCTTATGAGGATTCTGATGCAGAGGACTCTATTCCCTCTGCTTCTCCCCCTGAAGATTTTTCTTTTGGGGAAACTTTGCATGAGATGAGAGAGCATTTTCATTGGGAAGGTCAGGATTATTCCGCTACCAAGAAGAGACTTAGGGAGTTTCTCCTTCTCCCTCAACACAGACCTTTGGCTATTCCTCCTGTTCTTGATATTGTGGATGATGCTTTCTCTGAAGCTAACCTGAATCCTGATTCTTTTCTGCCTGCTCCTTCTAAGCCGGATAGGTTTTACAGGGTCCCTGATTCCCATCAATTTTTGTACAAGAACCCTTCTGCAGATCCGTAAACTATTTCTCAGGGTTCCAAGGCTGCTAAGGCCGCTTCATCTAAAAATCCTATTCCCTCTGAAAAGGATTCTCATGCCTTGGACAGATGGGGCAAAAAGGTGTATACTTCTGCTACTCTTTCTATTAGAGCTTTAAATTGCCAGTTTCATATGTTCAAGTATCAGCAATTTCTTTTGTCTATTTTAAAACAAAAACTTTCTACCTTTCCTGCATGTGCAGAGGACAAGGAATTACAGGATGTACTGCATGCAACTGAACAAGTTAGCAAACATAGTTTACATTGTGGTTTTGATGCCTTGGAGGCTTCTTGTAGGGCCGCAGCCTCTGGTACTGTTATCAGGAGACATGCTTGGCTTCGAGAGCAGAATTTACCTGAGCAAGTTAAGGCTAAATTGTTATATGCTCCTGTTCAGCATGATGTTTTGTTTGGATCTAAAGCTGAGGAGGTTATTAAAAAGATGGAGGATAAAGCGAAATCTATGCAGACTGTTAAAGATTTCTTACAAGTTCAGCCCCCTAGATTTTCTAGAAATTGTCCCTCCAAAAATTGGTCCTTTCCCACGTCTGACAGGCTTCAAAGGGGAAGATATAGACGCTCCAGAGGTCGGGCTCAGGCTCAGGCCTCTTACAGGTCCAGACAATGGACTACTTCATCCCCTAGAAGGGGAGAAGACAGATCTCAATCACAAAGGAAGCAGACCCAATGACTCTCTCTGCTGGGCTACAGGTCCTCCCTGCCTGGAAGCCCCTCTTGGAGGAAACCTTTCTCTTTTCTACCAAAATTGGACTCATATTACCCAAGACAAATGGGTTTTAGACGTGATTTTAAGAGGTTACAAATTCCACTTTCATACTCTGCCAAGGTCTATCGGTTGGCCAGATCTGCCAAAACATCAGTGGTCAGAGGCCTTAAATCAAGTGGACACTTTACTGGCCATGAGAGCCATAGAGCCGGTTCCACTTTCATGGATGGGAAAAGGTTTTTATTCAAGACTATTTTTGGTCCCAAGAAAACAAAACTCATGGAGACCTATTCTGGACCTTTCAGTATTAAACACCTTTCTGGAAATTCCAAAATTCAAGATGCCTACTCTACAACAACTTCTTCCAATGCTCTCCCAGGATGCTTGGATGGTGACATTGGACTTAAAGGAAGCCTACTTGCACATTCCCATCAGGCAGGAACGCAGAAAATACCTCAGATTCAAGGCAGGTTCGAGGCACTTTCAATTCTCTGTACTGCCCTTTGGCTTATCTACTGCGCCCAGAGTCTTTACCAAGTACCTGGCTCCAGTAGTAGCTTATTGCAGACTCCAAGAGATTCAAATTTACCCCTATCTGGATGACTGCCTTATTCAGGTGGACAGCAAAGACCTTCTACTTCAGCATCTGCATTTTGTTCAACGTCTTCTCCTTCTACTGGGGTTTTCAGTGAACACAAAAAAGTCACATTTGATCCTCTCTCAGCAAATGATCTTTTTGGGAGCTCTTCTAAATACAAGCTTGCAAAGGGCCTTCCTCACTCCAGAAAAACAATTACAGCTGGCCTCAATTTTCAAAACCTTGGCTACTCTAACTCAGCTCACTGCAAGGAAATTCCTGCAGGCATTGGGCTACATGGCTTTTTGCATCCTGTTGATTCCAAATGCAAGGCTTCATATGAGAAAACTTCAATGGTACCTAAAGAGTGTATGGTCACAGCATTACCACAGTCTGGACACAATGATTCCACTGATTCCCTGCCTCCAAAAGGAGTTCCTTTGGTGGTCCAGGGTTTGTGCTTTAAACGAAGGGAATCCCTTTCGTCTGCCTCAACCTTCTCAGATCATAACCACGGATGCTTCGGAGTATGCTTGGGGAGCTCATTTTCTAGATATTTGCCAGCAGGGCTCCTGGACAAAGAAGCATCGTCTCTGGCACATCAACTTGAAGGAAATGTTGGCAGTCCAAAATGCTCTTCTAGCCTTCCAGAATCTTTTGAATCCAGGGCCTCTTCTGATTCGTACAGACAATACCACAGGCATGTGGTACATAAACAAGCAAGGGGGATCTCACTCTTACCCCCTTTGCAGACTAGCCATGAATTTATGGGACATGGCTCTAAATCTGAATCTGCATCTTCAAGCTCAATTCATTCCAGGAAAACAAAATCTCTTAGCAGACAGCCTAAGCAGAAACCTTTTGGATCCTCACGAATGGATGCTGGACCCCAGCTTATTCGGCAAGATTACTGCAGTTTGGGGTTGTCCTCAGATAAATCTGTTTGCATCCCATCTCAATCATCAGTTGCCTCTCTTTTGCACCAGGTCCTTCCACAAAACAGCTTGGAAGTGGATGCCCTGTCATTCAGCTGGAGGAATCTTTCGGGATATGCCTTCCCTCCTCTTCCTCTTCTGCCTCGGGTGTTACTGAAAATAAAACAGGACAAACCCAAGATTATCATTCTGATAGCTCCAAATTGGCCTCGGCAGTTTTGGTATCCAACTTTAAAACACCTATTCTTGGAACCTCCTTGGATTCTACCTCTGATCCCTTCTCTTCTGTCCCAGCATCAGGGTCAGATGCTACACTCTCAAATCAAGACTCTATGCCTGGCAGCTTGGCTCTACAAGGGCCTTTGATTCCTTCTGCTCTTCCCAAACAAGTTTTGGATGTTCTTTTAGAAGCTAGGCGGTCTAGCACTAGGAAATCTTATGCTTCTAAATGGAAAAGATTTTGTATTTGGATGCAGGACCGAGGTTCTAACCCTCTTTTACCTGATATTTCCTCCATTTTACTTTACCTCTCAGACCTTTTGCTTAAAGGCCTCTCCTTTTCATCCATCAAAATTCATGCTTTTGCTATCTCGGCTCATTTCAACACTGATCCTCCCATCTTTTCTCACCAGCTAGTGAGACAATTTTTGAGAGGGGCTAAGAATTTAAGACCTCCCAGAACTCCTCCTGTTCCTGCTTGGGATCTTAATTATGTCTTGGAGAAACTTACTTTGCCTCCTTTTGAGCCTGTTGCAGCTTCGGATATCAAGTTCTTATCCTGGAAGACAGCTATTTTATTAGCATTGACTTCTGCCAAAGGGGTTTCAGAGTTGCAAGCTCTCATGGCTGTGGAACCATATATTATCTTCCACCAAGACAGAGTTTCCTTGAGGACCAATCCTACATTTATGCCTAAGATGATTTTGAAAGTGGCTCTAAATCAGACTATTCACCTTCCTACCTTCTTTCCAAATCCTCAAAATAAAGGGGAAAGGATCTTACATTCATTGGACGTACACAGACAACTATGATTTTACCTGGACAAAACTAAAGATTTCAGAAAATCTGATCAATTGCCTCCAGTTCTCTAGGTAAGGCTATTTCAAAACAAACTATTTCCAAATGGATTGCTCATGGAATAAGGTTTTGTTACTCTCACTATAGGAAACAGATTCCAGGTACTGTTAGAAGTCATTCTACTAGAGCAGCTGCCACTTCAGCAGCTTTTCTTAGAGGAGTTCCTACCAAGGACATTTTGGAAGCTGCCACTTGGAGTTCAGTGCATACTTTTTCTAAGCACTATAATCTCCCTCTGTATTCTAAGTCTAGGGCAGGCTTTGCCTCTGCTGTTTTGCAGGGTCTTCTAGCTGCCCCTTCTTCTGCATAACCTCCTCCCTCATTCACAGCTTTGGGATTCTACCCTACAGTTATGACTGCAACAGTGAAACATGAAGAACATAGTACAGTTGTGTACACCTACCATAAATGTAGATGTTCGAGTGTCTTCACTGTTGCAGTCGGTGTTTCCCTCCCACCAATCCCCTCTTATTCTTGTTTGTTCTCTCTTCCACTTCTTTTGTGGTGTATTTGTGTTTCCTTTTGGACACCTATTGGTTTTTTGGGGGGCTTCTGACATCTGGGGCAAGAAAGGCTGGAGAAGATGGCGTCGGCTGTCAGCTTTATACCTCTACGTTCTGACGTCAGGGTACTTGCTGGAACAGCCAACGCCGGACCCAGACTTTGGAATTTTGGCTGACCTCGGGCTGCCTGCTGGCAGGAACACCATACAGTTATGACTGCAACAGTGAAGACACTCGAACATCTACATTTATGGTAGATGTACACAACTGTACTTTCCCAGGGTCAGTTAATACACCCCCTTTGTGCAAGGAGATTACAATTGCTGTTCAGCACTCTGTTGGAACAAAACCAGTGCTCAGGCTGAGGTTAAAAAGAGTGTCAAGTGGTTCCACTAAGTCCTATTGAATCAAGAAATTGTTAATACATTTAATTTACTGTACACCTTTGGCTGACGAAGTCAATCTGCATGCAAGTTAACCTATTGCAATGTAGTGGGTATGACAGCATTGCAACGGTGTTAACAGAAGTACCATAAAACTGTTCTGCATCATTACTTCTACATATGATGTTGCTACATAGATCCTACTAAGGCATTGTCCACAGACCAGTTTGAAGAAATTGCTTGCTCTTGTAACTGTCATGAATAGGAAGAACGTGTTATGAGATACAAGGTATTTGATCATTCTGCCTATCAACTTATTTGACAATTGCAGAAGTGATAAGCATGAAAAGAAGCCTGATACAACATGTGCTGTGCATTAGACTTCACTATGCATGGACAGAATCACTGTACGCACAGTTAAAATGTAAAGAAACTCTAGCAATTCACTGCATGCCATCAAAAGTTTCAATGTGGAATATTATGGTTCAAGACCCTAGCATCACATCTCAGCTTGTACCATCCAGTTACTCATATCTCCAAGTGTTCCTACACACGGCCACCACTGCATGAATACCCACACACAAGCTGTACTCTTTAAATGTAACAAATCACCTCCTTGGATACTCTGTATCACATGATTTCTCGCTACATAGGATGGTAAACTCAAGTGGAACTAAGTTATAATAATATAGCCCTTCCCTTTCTATACACTCAGTGAATATCATGTTGTGGATGAAAATGATATAAATCACATCCATATTTGCATTTCAGAGGTTTTTTTTTTCCTTCTTGAACTCATCCATGATGATATGTGATAGGGCAGAAATACATGAATGTGATGGTGGAAGGTATGCAACATGTAGTCCTTTGATTACTGTTATACAATCAGAGAATGAAGAATAAGGATATAAAGAGAACTATGTAACAAGCCACCCCCTTAAAATAAATAAATAAATACAGTATATTTATGAGTGCTGTCCTTCTGGCTGATTTTCCACTGATCAAAATTTCCTTCTATAAAAAATGACGTATGAAATACCATGTGTGACATTTTGATACATATTAGACACACTGATAGAACTACTGCTATGGACCTAGCTGGTATACACACACACACACACACACACACACACACACACACACACACACACACACACACACACACACACACACACGTACATTACACTTTCAGATATTGCATAAATTACTAAACTTGCTGAAAACTGTAATGCTTGTATTCAGAGAATGTGATAATGTAATTTCTTGCCATTGATGGCCTGCTACATGAATACTAATGATATTTGCTTGTATCATATTCTGTCTAAGACTTGCTCTTACTTTTTGTTTCAACAGGACTCACTGCCCAATACGTTGTATGCTAGATCGAGATGAGGACATGTTGATTACAGGCGGTAGGCATCCGTGTTTGGGACACTACAAGGTAGTTATTTTTATTTCATTAATTGACCCCTTCTTCTGGGCATGACCTTGATTTAGTTGTTCTGGGAATTGTTGTCTATAGGAAAGCAGTCAGACTTTCATTAAGAATTGTCATTAATATTTACCACTGCTGTTATGTTAACAGGCTTGTATTTTTCAAGATATTTCCTGCTCCAGTGGTTCAAGGGTAGCATGGTTGCCATTGTGGGGTTCACAGACACTTCTGCACTGACCTATTATATGTTGAAAGCTGTTGTCAAGCGATCCACCAATAAACCAGCCAAACTCTTAAGGACCCATTTTACCTCTGTGCTTTTACTCTCTAAAGGCAAACAATTCTCAGACCACCTTTTTCTCTTAGTGCTAGTCTACTCTTTCCTAGTTCTGTTCTATCTCCTTTCAGTAAGGCACTATTGCCTCACTTTCCTTCATGAAGACTGAAGCAAAGCCTTCTCCTATAATCCCCTGTATATCTTTGCAGAACCTGTTCAGGTCTTTTTCAGCTTCACTATCTCTACTTATATACATATAAATAATCTGTTCTCTAACTGGACTCTCCATCAGCTCTATTTCAGGTTGAACCTTTTATAACATTTTTCTCCTCTGTTGTCCCTTCAACTTGCCTCTTTGTACTGTGCCTTTTCTATTCCCAGTCAAGTCATTTCCATCTCATGCACACCCTGTATTTTGCCCTTGTCACTCACATTCCTATGTAGCCACATAAGACTTTTTTTCTTGTTGACTTTTTGCCTCCTTCTCAAACCCTTGTCTGTAAGCTCTGTGTTTTGAAATATATCAAACAGCATACTAGACAAGCGATTAACATTCTGGTAATGACCATTTATTATTAATGTTCTGATAAGCTTTATAAAAATTACCACAGATCATAATATTCTGGACTGGATGTAATGTGAATGCAATTCATTTTTTTAGGTGAGATCTGAAAATAACTGCAACACTTTCATTGGAGATATTATTAGTGCAATGTGTCATTTTTTAGTTAAGGCTTGCAATCATTTTTTGTGTCACTGTAAAACCAAATGATAAAAGTTTGAGATTTACGCTACAGTGGACTTTTATTAGGTTCTTAATACTTTTGTTGCATGTTTCATAGTTAAATATTAGGCTAGCTGACTTTGTGGGACATTTTTAGCTTTGCCAATTTTCCTGTTCGTGTATCAAAAAAACATTGCAGCGAGCCATAGTTGGTCAGCATCATGAATGTAACCAACCAAAGTGGGAGGGGTTCTGCCCCCCACACTCCCAACTATATATACTTACTCCAAGATCGCACTACAGTGGGGAATAGGAACAATATTTAAAAAATCTCCCTTTGTTTACGTTATGCACCATAGTACTTCCTGGTTGTTGGCCAAATATGGCCATTCATTGAAATATTTTTTGCTGTGAAGCATGTTCAGAACACTAAACTTTCGCTGTTTAACATTCGATTAGTAGCCATTCACTCTAAAATGTTTTCCATACACAAACAAAGACCTGAAAATCATATCCCGTACCTTGAATTTGTGAGGTAAACATCTTAACTATTATGCCAATCCCACCAAATCTTGTGGCAATATCAGCTGCTGTATAAGTGTGGACAGAAAATGCAATGTCCATGGAATCAATGAAAATATTTTTGTTCACAAGCACAACCTAATCAGCAAGGTTTTCCATCCATAGCTGATTTAATTATGTATTTCATGATCTGAATCAGTTTCCCACCAATTAAATAAAAAATGACATAACTATCATAGTGGTTAAGGTCTTCGCCTCAAAGTTAGAAGGTTTGAGCCTGACCTCAGGCCAATGCCTGTGTTGAGCTTGTACTTTCTCCTTGTGTATTTCTAGGGCTACTCCCACCTCCTGAAAACATGTTGGGTGTTTCCACCACAAAATCATCCTCCCCCAATATAAAAAAGAATGGAGTTGTGGGCAGAACAGACTCTAGATGGTACCTTTTGGGTGTAGAGTTTCATTAAACAACTGTTTAAGTATCAACTGTGGTGCACACTATTCTCTAGATAGGGAAACATGGACTGTGAACTGTATGATAGGTTGGTTGATGACCTGACTTATGGACCCATGCTAATTGTGATAAGGGTCCATGTGCCTCTGTTAGTCAGAGTGTGCAAGTGTGCTTGTAATATAGCTGAGCAGCACTGGTAATAAGCTACTTGTTGACTGTGTCCAGTTATCCAGCTTGGATTACCTGAGATAGCTCTATTGATTGAAAACTGGATGTAAAACCAATCAACCTGCCAAACTGAACTCACTCATTATAAGATCACTGAGAGGATATAGCTTAGAAGTTGATGATATGATGGTAAGGATGAAGGGGTGTTGATAATGGGGGATCTGAATGCCTATATTTAAACAAAGTTAACAAGATATGAAGATAAGTTGGGTCCACATGGGTGGGGGCCTGGGGGGAACTGGGAAAAGCAGAGGCTACTCTAGACATCTGTCTAGCAAGTTGATTGAGGGTGACCAACTCATGGTTCAGAAAGAGAAGTAGCCACAAGATCACATACTGGAGGGGTCAACATGCAACTGAGGTAGACTGCCTCTTAGTAAGGAAAGGGCGCTGGGATAGAATCAGAGAAATGCAAAGTCATCCCCAGCAAAAGAGTCATCCCAGAGCATAAACCACTGGAAGCCACAATCAGCTGCAAGCAGTGGTCAGAGAAGGCTCTAAGGTCAATAAAGACAAGACTGAACATTTGGAAGTTTATCTGAGCAAAAGCACACAAGATTAAGAAAATACTTTGTTGCTGCAGCACCTGAGGAAGAAGATGAAACAGGTGGGTTAAAAAAGAATGGAAAATGCCTTAAACCAGTACGTGTGAGGACTGTACAATGGCAATGCATTAAACCAGTACGTGTGAGGACTGTAGAATAGATATCCATCCAAATACATATGGAAACAAGGTATGTAAGGAAAGCTGGTGGTGTAATGCAGACATTCAGTGTTTAGGATAAACCTTTTTTTCATCTTACATTTAAACATCTATTGCAACACCACCATTTATTGGAGACCCCACATTCTGCCTCAAAGTAGTCATCTTGGGATTAGTGCTTCTGTTTTCTCCTGGTGAGAGATGGAGTACATGGACATGATTTGCTGGAGACTGCTGATCACCAGAAAGCCTAATAACTGCTTTATAGGTGACAGCTTGGGATCTGTTCTTATATTCTGGTCCTGGTGAGAGTAGGAGCAGAGTGCATTGATTCCTGACTGTTTCTGGTTGGAGAGTGAGTGTCTGTGCTTAACATTCCTGACAGGTCTAGTTGCTATTAAGACTACAAGCCTACAGACCCTTGCATCATTAGGGATAAGACTGTGGATCACCAAAGAGGCTGTGGCCTGCTTCTTTTCTTGGGAATGGTGCTAACATTTTGCTTCTGGTGATAGAAAAAGCAAAGGAGTATTGTATTCCAACAGAACGAAGCAGTGGTGACACCAGCATTCATTTCTGATATCATTCTAAGGGGGTGCAATATTTGTCAGTATGGAAGAAGATAGTCAACAGACCACGCTGCTTTGCCAGGGATGGTCTGCTCCTCTCCCCTCTAGGCTTTTGAATATTAGCTAAAACATTGTCTTGTCTAATAGTGCCTTTTTTAGGCAATACCAAACTGAAACTACTTCTGACATAGCAAATCAAAACCAAGAAAATCTAAAGGTATTACTGCTCAGTGGTAGGAGTCTAAACAAAAAACTCCACTCCATAGAAGCTTTCTTTACCCTAGAGAAGCTGATGTCTGTGCAGTCACCGAGACATGGTTTAAAGCCACAGAGAGCACACTAGCAGTGCAGTGTTATAATGTCTTCCACACATTTAGGCCAGCTACTTCACAGGCAGGGACTAAAGGTGGAAGTGTCTCTGTTTACATCAAAAATAAATTTATTTCAAGGCTGGTCAAACAGGACAATGCACTTGAGCTGCTCCATGTTCAAATCACCATAGGTAAAAATCCAGTGCCACTTTCTTGCAAGCTATAGGTTCTACTCTATGACCTACGAAACCCATACCAAGTATTTAAACTTATTAGAAACACTAACCATCCAAACCAGTACCATATTCATGGGTGACTTTAATTACCCCACTATTAACTGGGAATCCTATATGACACCAAATGTACATGCACAGAGATTCCTAGATTTTGTAAACACAAACTCCCTGGACCAGATAGTCAATACACCAACAAGGGGTGCATACTGGTTCTGGTCCTCATTAATAAGGAAGACTGCTGCACATACCCCTACTGTAATGCTTTCCCTGGTAAGATCAGACCAGAAAATGGTCTCCTTTAAAGTAAAAATAAAACCTGGAACCCCAGCTAAATTTGGAATATTCAGGAAGTATTCTAAGGCTAACCTCCTGCTATTAAGTGTGAACCTGGCAAAATTTCAAGCCCTCATAAACCCCGAAAACACTGCTGCCTATGCAGAACTGTTCACAGGAATGCTGTACAAGCATGTTAATAGCTGCACAGAGGCAGCTGTACCCACCAGGAAGAAGTACAGCACTAACTCAAATACAACCCACGGTGGTGAAATCACAAAATCAATAGGCTGTATAACAGGAGGAAGAAAATCATGGCAAACATTAAAAAATGCAGCACCCAGCAGGATAAAAGCATTCTCATTAAACTAAACAAACACCTCATAGGACAAATCTACCAAAGCTAAATTTGAGGTAAGTTTGGCCACCCAGGCCAAGGACAACCACAAAGCATTCTTTAGACATGTTTGCAACCTCAAAGGCATTACACAATTGTGTGCAGAGCTCATTGTAAATGGAACTGCCTATACTGAGCCAGAAGATATAGCAAACCTCCTGGCTGATAAATTCAGCTCCAGCTTTACCCCTCTGTCCTCCCTCAACCTTCCTTCAGGAAATATCATCAAATATAACTCCCCCTACTAACACTAGGAAGCAAGTCCTCAATGGTCTCTATAAGACCAAGAACACTGCATCAATGGGCCCAGACAATATCCCAGGATGCCTTCTAAACAGCATGAAATATGACCTATCAGGGCCTCTGGAATTACTATTTAACTGTAGCCTCCAAACAGGCTTCATGCCTCAAGAATGGAGAAAGGCAACAGTCATCCCTCTGCACAAAGGTGGGCCATCTACAGACCCTGGAAACTTCAGACCCATAAGTCTCACTAGTCTTATATGTAAAGCCATGGAAAAATGTAGCATGGAGATGATCAATAGAGATATAGTAAACCTCCAGACCCTGGACCCAACCCAGTTTGGTTTCGTCAAGGGCAGATCATGCCTACTCAACCAGGTGGATGTCTTTGAGAAGGTCACCAAAGTAATGGATGAGGACGAAATCATTCACACTGCCTACCTTGACCTGGACAAGGTGTTTGACACAATACTCCACTCAGGCATTGTTAAAAAACTCAAGAGGTTAGTTACAAACCCATATGTCACCTGGTGGATAACCAACTGGCTCACAGACAGGGCCCAGAAAGTTAGAAATGGGAAATCCATCTCTACAAATATGCCAGTCACAAGTGGAGTCCCTCCTGGATCAGTCCTTAGTCCGCTGATTTTTGGCATTTACTTCTCTGAAGTCAAGGTCAAAGTCAGTGGTCTCTGGCTGACTAAATTTGCAGATGATTGAAAATTAGGAGCTCTCACTGACACAAATTTTCTCCTGGAGGGGCTGACACAGACAAACAACTGGTGTCAGAGCCATGGACTAAAACTAAATGCCAAGAAATGCATAATAGTATCCTTCAGGAAGTCATCCATCCCTGGTAAGTATCATTTTGACAAGACGTGCCTTAGAGCTGACCCAGTAGTCAGTGACTTAGGGACACACATAGATAATAATCTAGCCTTTAACCATCATGTGTCTACAGTGGTGAGAAAATCATTCTATGCTGCACAACTTATAAACAAAGTTATGGCATCTAAGTCCAAGGAAGTCATTGTTCCACTGTATTCAGCATTGATCAGACCTGTCATTGAGTACAATCCCCCATTGGTATGTACCTAACCAGGCATATCCAACAATTGTAATGTCTACAGAGGTTCCTCACTAAAAGAATACAGGGCGTAAGTAAAATGTCTTATGCAGACTGCCTCAAGGCCCTATCCCTGTATTCTGTCTCTTGTAGACTTTGGAGGGGAGATCTATGCCTGGCATACAGGGCATTGTCAGACCCCCCCACTCTAATGAACCTCTTGCATATCCAGAAAACAAACAGCACCAGTATTACCCATTTTAAAGACTTAAACCTTGCCTATGATACAAATAGAACCTGCTGGAGAGATCGATATGTATCAGAGAGAGTACCCATTTTATGGAACAGACTCCCCCATCCATGTGAAGCAGAGTTCCTCCCTAACCCAATTCAAGTGCAACTTGGAAAATTGGATGGGAAACCAGAAATTCATCCCTGGTTTGGCACCTATGTCTGTAATGGAGACCGGTAACCTGTAAATGGTTCATCTCCCAGGCCCATGCTTACACTTATCAAGGGTATCAGTACTTGTCAGAGATTTGGGATGTATGGCTAGGCTTAAAAAGGCCCTTGTGGTTGTTAGCATCGAAAACATCTATGCACCTATGAACATTCAGGAAGCTATCTTAGGTTATATGATATATAGCAATATATGCAAAGTAAAATGACTGTTATGTTAATTATAGTGTGATTACTTTTATATGAATGTAAATTTGCCTGTGTCACAAGTGATAATTCAATAAAGGTGTTTGAAAAAAAAAAAACGAAGGAAAGAAGGAGTGTAGAAAAAAAGTGGGAGATAGAAAAGACAGATCTGACCTAAGGAGTACTAGCTGACTAACAGAGGCTAAGAGAACAGTCACAATAGCAAAGAAGGCATCACAGAGACTCTTACCAGCTACGGGAACGTAACTCAGCAGATGTCACAAACTCTATAAGGTGACAAGGCAAAGACAGAAAGATAAAGAAGATAGTCATCTGACACTCTTCATAAGGGATGCCACAGACACAGCCTATTTCTAGGAAGAAGTGTTCACACACTGAAGAGGTAACAATAGAAAAAAAAATGACACCAAGGAAAGTAGCAGGTTCAGATGAGGTCACAGCAGGCATAATCAAAATGTTTCATGAGTTAGGGGAGAAATGGCTCCTTAGTGCATTCATAGCAGTATGGAGAAAAAGACATATGCCAGATAACTGGAGAGTAAGCATTCTAGTGCAAGCGTATAAAATCAAAGGAGACATTCACACGTGCTATCTTTAACAGAACCAAGATGCTCTCCTCCAAAAAAGGAAGCCAACCTAGTGGTCCCCTGCCATAAACAAACTACAACAGAAGAAAGAAACTGTTGCAGAAAAGAGTAAATTCCCATGACTGGAGGAACTCCCTGGTCAGCTTCAGTAAGACGCTGAGATCCCTCATAAAATCCTCCAAAGCTAGTTACAAAAACTAAATTGCTACTGATTCTAAAGACAACCACAAAGCATTCTATAGCTATGTCAGGAATCTCAATGGCAACACTCAGATCTGCTCTGAGTTACAGCACAAGGGCACTAAATATACAGACCCAACTGATATTGCCAACATCCTGGCAGATAGGTTCAGTGCTAACTTTACCCCTCTCTCACCTCCTAAAGGGCCCATCTCTATACCGGAAGAATGCAAAGTTCCTGTAATCATGGCTGCAAAGGTAAAAACCACACTCTCCAAAGCCAAGAACACAGCATCCGTGGGACCTGACAACATCCCAGGCTGCGTTCTACATAAACTACAGAATGAACTGGCACCCCACCTAAGCACCATGTTCAATCATAGCCTCACCTCAGGCTTTGTGCCCACTCCACAAAGGAGGAGCCATCACAGACACTGGGAACTACCACCCCATTAGCCTAACGAGCCTGGTATGCAAAGCCATGGAACACATCAACATGGAACTTATAAACAAAGACATTGGTAATCTCCAAAATTTGGACCCCACCCAGTTCGGGTTTGTAAAAGGCAGATCATGTCTCCTAAACCTGACAGACTTCTTTGAAGCAGTCACCAAAGCCATAGACGATGGTAAGGTGGTTCACACAGCCTATCTAGATCTCGCCAAGGCTTTTGACACCATCCCCCACTCTGGGATTATAGATAAACTCACTAAACTAGGTATATATCCCTATGTCACAAGATGAGTTGCCAACTGGCTCACTGACAGTACCCACACTGTGAAAGTAGCAGACTCCAAATCTCACTTCAGACCAGTGACAAGTGGAGTACTACAGGGTTCAGTCCTGGGTCCTCTCCTGTTTGGTATCTACTTTTCTGAAGTACAGACTAACACAGAAGGTCTTTGGCTAATGAAGTTCACAGATGACTGCAAACTAGGAGCCATAATCGAAACTCCTAACGATGTGGACATCCTACAAAAGGGCCTCACTGAGACAGATGCTTGGTGTCAAAGCCATGGCCTCAGGCTCAATGTCAAAAAGTGCATTGTCATCCCCTTTGGTAAAAACTTTGTACCCATGAGCTACCACATAGGTGGTAGTCTACTTAACACCAAAAGTGTGATAAGAGACCTTGGGAAACAGTTGGACAGTAGTCTCTCCTTTGATAATCACATCGCCACAGTAGTCAGGAACTCCTTCTACATGGCACACCTCATCAAAAAGGGTTTCTCATCCAGGAAAAAAGAGGTAGTTGTCCCCCTCTACTCATTCACTCATTAGACCCATTATAGAGTACAATGCCCCTTTTGGTATGTACTGCACAAGACATCTACAACAACTGGAAAGGCCACAGAATTACCTCTTAAAGAGGATTACCAGCCTCAAAAAGATGCCCTATGCAGACCGTCTCAAAAAACTCCAGCTTTACTCCATCACATATCACCTACTCAGAGGCGATCTCTGCCTAACATGCAAAGCTATGTCAAACGCAGAGCTGTTGTCATCAGCCCATAGGTTACTACTAGGCTAACTGCCCTTGTTGGCCATTTTAAGCCCAGACAATTACCCCATGTGAGAATCAAACCCTGCACCTTGTGTCTATAAGGTAAACAACTTAACCATTAGGCCACCCTCCCAACCCTTTTGGACATGCTCCACTTAAAGAAATCCCAATCCCTCTGAGCTACATGCTCTAGGGACCTAAACCTTGTCACCACAATAAACAGAACATGTTGGAGGGAAGAAATTCCTGTCCCAGAGACTTCCCATACTCTGGAACAAACTACCTATCTATATCAAACAAAGCTCCTCATTAGCTCTCTTCAAGAAAAATCTTGATGATTGGACGGGAAATAGGAAATTCACCCCTGGGATCACTTATGTGGCTCTGCTCGACAGGGGCACAGGAAAATAATTTTTTTTGTGGCGAAAGCCAGGGTACCTTTTGGTTAGGCTTATATAGGCCCTAGGGCCAATAGCCTAGTACCTACCTATGAACCTATGAATATGTAAAGTAGCAGAAAGTAAGAAGGAGGATGAGAAGGTTGGATTCAGATTATGATGCAGCACAACTGATCTGATATTTGCAGTGAGACAGATAGTTGAATAGATGCTACTGATGAAGAAAGAATCCAACAGAGCATTCCTAGACATGAGGAAAGTATATGACAAGGTCTCGAGAAAGCTGATTAGGGAGTCTTGAAATTGTTTGAAGGCCCAGAAAGATTCATATGGTTACTGCAGGCTATATACAAGGATACAATGAAACAAGTAGTATTCAGACACACAGAGGGACGCTCTGTGGGAATGGATTTACATCAAGGTCAGCTCTGAGCCCACTGCTGTTCACATTGGAAATGGACTACGTTAGTAAACAGTCATAAGGGACATATCAACAAAGCTGTTGCATGCAGACAGAGTGGCATTACAAGCAGACACTGAATAAGAACTTCAGCAAATGATAGGGAGCTGGAGTACAAAACTGAAAGTACACACAATGAAACTGAGTATAAAATAAAGACAGTTATCATGGCAGCAAATGGAAACAATCAGAAACTGAAAGCTGAGATAGAAGGGAAAATAGTGGAATGGGTTAACAACTTCAAACATCTGGGGGGGTGATTGAGAAGAATGGAAGTCTGAATGAGGAGGTCAAAGCTATAATCGGGCGGGGGGGCTGCAAACAAATTACACAGAGTGTCAGTGGTAGTGTGTAACAAAAGAATGTTAAAGAAGCTGCAAAGTAAGGTGTACCAATGGTGGTGTGACCAGTACTACAGTATGGTACAGAAACCCAGGCAATGAAGGCAGAGCAGTTGAGGAAGTACGATATGATGTAGATGAAGTGCCTGAGATGGGTGGTAGGATGCACACTATGAGACAGATGAAGACATGAGAACATCAGAGCAGATGCCCAAATAGGTCCAGTTGCAGAGAACATCAAAGAGAACAGATTACAGTGGCTCTGGCACATGTGCAGAAAAGCAGAAGTCAGTACGGTAAAGAAGATTTGGGATACATGGGAAGAAGACAAGAGGAAATGAGAGCATCCAGCAAGCGATGGATTGATTGATTGTGTGACAGGCATGACTATCTAAGACTGAAGAGTGGCATTGAGAGAGATACCACCTGTTAATGCAGTACTCTGGCTCCATGTAGAAAATGGGAAAAGGGGATTTGATGATGATGATGATAAAGTGATAAAGAGCTTAATAGCTAATAATTTTTGTGATGAAAGTGTATTAATTTTAGTGGAAATAAAGGCAGTTTAACTGTACGTGTGACCTTTATTTGGCATCACTTACCATGTTTTCAATTTAATGATACAAACCGATGTGAAATACTCAAATTATAGGATATTCTTTTGCATATCAAGAAAATAGACGCCCATGACTTTTATTAGATTTTTGAAATATTTTTAGCAAGTCATTTTTATAACATATGCTATTGATAATCACAGTTCATATCCATATTCAGTTCTGTTACAGACACTGTATTTGATATTCTATAGTCTTCAGTCATCAGCATTATGGGGTCCTGATTCTGCAGTGTATATTCATCATTTTCATGGCAAGTGCCATGGCAAAGAGTGGAAAATCCCTCTGTCCCATGTGGCCTAGGTTTAGTTAACAGTATCTGAGGCACTGGTGGTGGAGGTTTGACATGATCATTACAGGGTAAGGAGGGGGCACATCCAGGACATTACTCAAGACTATACTTCTCTGGTAGAGAATGATTAAACAACAACTGCTGGTCATCAGCCCCTTGCAGAAATGAGGATCAGCACAGATCTAAAGCTCATTGCACACCGCATCCTCAGGGTACTACTAGATGTGTGCAGGGGGTGGGAAATAAAAAAAAACAGGAAAAACAATATTATGGCATCAGTATAATGCTGTCCCAGGCTACCTTAGTCCCCTAATCAGAGTAAGTCTGGGGGAGAGAAGAGGGGGTAAGTAAACCCAGCAATTGAGGAGAGCACCGGCACTAGCAGTCTGCTGATGATCAGCTATGTAGAAGAAAAAGATACTCTACAAAAAAATAAAAATGTTCATTCCATTATGCATTCTTCATTCCCACATTACCCATTCTGTATTTTCAAGTCATCCAATCAACTTCTTCATTCTTTATTATTAATCTGTTTTACCTTCCATATTCCTCATTCCCCATTCTTCACTGTTGTTTATCGCACATTCTGCAAGCCCTGACCAGCAGCTGTATATTTCACAAATACTAAGAGCATTTTGCCAAATATATCAAATTATTTTACTTTTGGTTAGGCAAACATACCAGATGTTTACAGAACTTAGGATATTATTAATAAAATTATCCAAAGGTTGTCAGTAGTTAAACAAATATTCCAAATTCAGTATCTGTTTAAATGACAAAAATAAATGCTCAATTTGTTCTGAGAATTTAGATGCATTCATTAGATGCTATGAACTTTGCACAAATGCTACAGATGGGTAATCTATTAGAAGCCTAAGACTCCAGGCTGTCAGTGCCAAAATTTGCATAAATGTAAGTACAATTAGCACTTTAAAAAGCAGAGAACATTAAAGCCTTTTTTGTTTTTTGCTAAAAGCATTTTTTGCAAGGAGGAAAAACATTTGTGGGACTCGTATGGAGTCTGAAACATACAAGTGGAACCCTTACAGATGAACAGACTATTCACTAAACTGTTAGCAGTGCTCGGTGTATTTTAACATATGTTCCAGCCTTATGCATAATGGCATGAGATGCTGACATCACTAAGAAATGCATTCCAGGCTAGGTGCAAATACCAGAGGTTTGGCACAGCCTAATGCCTGGGAGGACCTCACTGTAACTAACAGCTTGGACTGTAGAACTCTTGCCTCAGGAGTAACAAAACAGGGGGCGTGGCCAAGGATGAACACAGGATAGCAGCAGATTTCTTCAGCTCCACCAATTTCATTACACTGACAGGAATTAATTACTTAAAAAATAAATTTTTGAAGTAATTTTCTTTCTAAATATGTTTGTTTTATATAGTTCTTGAACTATATCTAAAAAAGAAAGGACATTTTAACAATATTCCTGTCAGAAATCACATTGGAAATTTTTCTGTCAGTTTATCAGTCTGAAATGAGTTCCAGTAAGACAAATTCTCAAGACTCCAGCATCAAGAAAGAACTTCAGTCTCTGATAACTATAATCCAGCAACTTACTGCTAAGATGGATAAAATGGATACTAAAATTGATACCTTCATAGAAAAAACTACAAAACAAATAGACTTGTTACATATAGACCTGCAACAACAGAAGATCCAGATGACGGGCATAGAAGAAGCTGTGAATGACATGGAAAATAGAATCCAAGAAGAGGAAATCAACATTGTGTTTCTGCTGAAACAAAATACACATTTACAAACAAAGCTGGATGACTTGGAAAATAGATCTAGGCGCAATAACATTAGGATTTATGGACTGCCAGAAAATATTGAAGGTAACAATATTACTTCTTTTTTAACAACATGGCTCCCTAAAACTTTAGACTTACCAGAAGCATTCTCTTTTGGTATCGAAAGAGCACATAGATCTATAGCTAATACTAACTCTAACAAAAACTATCCTAGATCAGTTATAGTTAGATTTCTATCATCTTTTGATAAAGAGATGGTTCTTAAATCTGCTTGGGCTAAAGCTCCTGTTAAGATTAATGAGACAACTATGCATTTTGACAATGACTATTCTTCCTTGGTAATAGCTAAAAGAAAAGTTTTTCTGCCACTAATAAGGAGCTTAAAAAGGCACAGTTTAAAACATACCTTCTGTTTCCTGCCAAGCTAAAAATCTTCCTTCCTGATGGTCCTAAAATTTTTGATGACTTAGACTCTGCTTTACTGTTTATCAAAAAAAAATAAGATTTTGGATAAAATAGAGGAAATGGAATGGGCTAGTCCTTCATTAAAGAGACTGGCAACTGAAACTTCGTGGAAGACTTCAGAGAAGAAGAAGAGACTAAAGAACAAATGATTTGTTCTATGGTTTTTTTTTCCTTTTTTTCTCTCATCATTTTACTTCATTATTAATCTTTTTAAATATAGTTCCTGCATTTCCAGAAAGCCACAAATGTTCTGAAAAAGATTTAATCAAAGTAATTCTCTGTGTGCAAAGAAATGTTTTGTTTCATAACCAGTCAAAATATCTGAGGAACTAATAACAAGCTATTATTCACTTTGTTTCTCTTTCTCAAGAAGAGAAGTAAGGTCAGTAATTTGATACATTTTTTTTCTTTTTTTTCTCCTTTTCTTCTTTTCTTTGTTTAAACAATGACATTCTATTTAGATTATGTAGTGGGTAAAGGGTGGGGGAGGGCATGGAGAGAAGAGTAATGAAAATATGATAAATGGAATAATAACATATTTATTCCTTGTAAAAAGTTTATATGTTCTTCAAATGCTATTCCTAATTATACTTTCTTGATTATACTGCTTATGCTTGTTTGCAAATAATCTGTCATGCTTTAACTAATAATAATTAGAACTAAATAATAGTAAATAATATGTTTTATTTTTAACTCTGTTAATATAAACAGTAGCTTTCTCTTACATTTTTTTATTTCTGCTTTACACTCTTTTATTTTCTACTCTCTTTTTCTTTTCTTTATTCTTTCTCTTTATTTTTTTTCTCATATTAATATATAGAAATGCTTTTGATCATATAGACACAGTAAATAATAAGATTTGCATAAAAATTGAGTTGGGACAAAAATATTGAGTTTTACTACTTATTAATAACTTTGGGCTTAATTTCACTTACATAGAGGCTGTAATAACCTGTAAAATACATCGCAAAGGTTTTGTCATGTTTAGATGCATTTATACTGCCAAATGAATGTTTGTCACTAGTTTTTAACAAGTTTCCCGCCAAAATGTTAAGGGAGACAATCTGGGATGTGGGCTACCTCATGAGCAGTGTCCTCAAGCTGTTTCAAAAGCTTCAACTCTCAGAATTCTCACAGAGAAGCTGAAAGCAGTCAATCTGACCTTTGACCCAGATATCACACTGACACATCACAGATTCAGGAAGAACACTCTACCAGGAAGTAGAACTGATGCAAATGCGACTATGTGAAGGAAAATGAACTCTTTGACATTTAAATGTGAGTTATTTTATATAATTACTTAAATATCTATGTTATAATTCATAAAATATGTAAAATACAGAAACCTGATCTCACCACGATGTAGTCAGTTAACGAGCTGAAATGCAGATACTGTTCCAAAATACAATCAGCAGCCGTAATAAAAGTATAAAACTCTTCTTTAATGTAGATACAATGGGTAAAGTTAAGCGCTTTCGCGTGGTCACAGCCACGCTTCTTCAGACAATGAAAAACCCTACACACAATGCTTAAATAGTGCATTAATTGAAAGCCAAACCCTATATAATTAAATACTTCAATCATTATTTAGAACGGCACTGCCATCAAGCAATTATGGGCATTTCGTTCACTGTGGGTAACTATAAGGTCTACAATATATGGCTGATAGATAACTCATAATACAGCCTACGAACAAAAATATTTATCATTCAAATGATTAATAAGTTTAGTACATTTCATAGGTGATTCTATGTCTAAGCAAACAAATCCTTGCTAATCTAAACACTAGCGAATATTTCACTATGGAAATTTTTATAGTTACTATCGTAACTGAAATCACTGTTCATCAGACAGGAAGTAGTTATAAGTGTCCGTGATACAATTATACAAGGAGAAACTTTTCTAAACTTTTCCTATTTATGGGAATAGCATAGATGCACAATTGCTATAGGCAGTATTTATGTTTTTAAAAGACATAATAAAATCAATTAAATTTATAAAAGTAAGTAAAATCTTACTATGGAAATACAGATAATTGTAGTAAAAGATTACTTGATTAAAACTAAATAACATATTGCATTTATGTATATGAATGACAGCGGCATACCCACAACAAGCTCCTGGGAAACACTAGCAGCGGCTGATGCATCCTTGCATCCGCTATGTACAGGAAAATAACAGCTATGTAACACATCTGAATGCACAACGCCATCGACAGACGCCGCCAGGACACGGGGACCCACATGTCGAACACAATACCATACTCAACACACACAATCCACGGCTAACACCACAGCGAAATGTGCCTGACACCACACATAGCGGATGCAGTCACACAAACATGATACAATACATACCATCCTCACGAAGGTATTGCAAATAACCAACGGCCACACGAGGAAAGAACCATGGGCTAGTGCCGACGCCAGAACGAAAGGAAGGGGGATCACCGCCGATATGCGCATAAGTACACACCGAGGAACAGCTATTGGCCTGATTAACACACATGCCTCAGGTGACGACGAATATAAGGAAGACTCCCTGGATATTCAAACCGTATGTTCATACCGAACTAACACGAATAGAGAAGGAGAAACAAGGGAATAGAGACGAACTCAGAACAAAAGGCTGGAAAGGTATGTCGAACCCACGACATGTACTGGTGTGTAACGCACGATACGTATGACGAATCTGTACAGTATGTGAACGGTGTGTGTAGGTAAAGATACCTGTCCATCAGGCAGAGAGAGGCGAAGGTTGGATATGTAATGCTAAAACGCGCAGCATACCAACGACTGTGGACAACGTGTGCACAGCAGTGGGACAACATGTACACACCGGATAACCCCAGGTGCGGCGTGCCACGTTTACAAATGGCCAAAGTGGGAAATCTACCGGACACACATCAGATGTTACAGGTGGACACATACCCATGGTCAGTACAAAGGTTAGAACTCTACTCTTTTGCATAAAGAAAAGTGTAGTCTTGTAGCAGTTAAGTTGCTTATTGTGTGTCTTGTAACATTTAGGAATGTACATACATAAATAAGTATGTGATGCAACTCTTACATAAGAATGGCATATAGTGATGTCCTACAATCTCAGGACATTTGCCATTTGTAATATATTTTGTCAGGACACAACTGCCCAAGGAGGGACTGTCCCTTGCAAAGTGGCACAGGTGGTAACCGTACTCCAGGTCTGCCATAGGGGTTGCAAACACAGAACAATGCCACCACCCACGCTGATGCTGGCAGTGGATATCCAACAATGAAGTGCCACAGCAGGGGATAGGACATGTATGTATAGTGTCACAGCACACATGTGCATGGGCATATACCATCGATGTCATACGGAATGTGCGCACGACGCACGTATCCCACGCAGTAGGCGACTATGTCAATTATGTGTAATGCAAAGCTGTCATGATGGATATGTTCACAAATCATAGACAGTATCACAGGCATAGCATGCATGATGGAGCGATGGCCTAATGTTATGTACATACACAAGATATGTATGGCCTGCACATATGGGACAATGTAGTAGCAGAATAGGTACCCGAAATGGAGGGAACAGCAAGTGACCATGTCCAAACGCTCCATAGCAGGTGCAATGTGTGCCACAATGATGTCCAGCAGGGCCGTGTCTAAACACATGTGCAATGTACACAGTACGCACCCCCCCATGGTAGTGTCCACTGAACGGCAGAACTGGATGTCAACTGTCATGTCTATACAGTACGTCCGCTGTGGTGGTACCATGGGTCTGTGTCACCCTACCAGCAAGGAAGCTATCACATGACTAGTGACACAGTGTGCCCCTGTGGGATGTGCACAGGACCTATGTCCCACAGCATGGTGTGTGTCCAGTCTGTGGATGTCACACAGACGCCTGGCTGAGCAATGTGGCATGTGTGCACACATGCAGGACTGCTCCTCCCACCCTGCCCACTGCAAACGCCATGTAGGAGTACTACATGCATCAGTACTGCGGAGAACATGGCCCATGGCAGAGTAGATTACACCCCTGTGTTAGTGGCATGCAGGTGAGCACAGATGTGTTACATGACTGTCATTTGCATATGTAAACTGTCTGAGCTGGGTAGAGAGCACAGCATGACTATACTGAGACATGTAACGTTGTATCCATTGTGTAAGGTACACCACACATGTGTTATTGTAACACGGCCTGCGGTACATGTGTGTATGGCACTGGTACAAGGGCACCCAAGGTATCAGCTAGACATACGGTCCAGAAATGCGTGGTCCTGCACATGTGTACCCACGCCATGGTGTAATATGGCAACCACAGCACCATGTGGGCCATGTGTGTGTACATCAACCATGTACAACGTGATATGCCTGTATAGGGACAGTATCCATGTGATACACACCGCATGACTGTCAGTATGCAAAGGTGATGTGTATGCACTATGTGTGATGTAACTGATGCAATGATATCTACATGATATATCTGCCACACTGACACCTGTATGGGTGTCAGCAACATGAGTAGGATGAGCTAGAATGCTGCCAGGTATGTAGAAGTGGTATATGTAGGCATGTACAGTACTGTGTGACAGCAGGTAGTGTACGTATGCAAATACTGAGCATGAGGGGCCACATGTAAGAGGACCGTGCAATGTCACACGTCCCTGACTTGTTGTAGTTAGCATGATATGCCTGCACCACTGTGTGAACTGTACAGAAGGCACATGGCGAACATCCCGATACATAGGGTATGATGTGATGCTGGATGTGTACACTGGCAATAGCATAAAGTGGAATGGTGCTGAAGGGCAAAGAGCGGATCATGTCTGATGTGATACCCTCTGTACCACCCCAACCACCCATGCAATAATATGACAGGTGGCCAGCATGGGATGTGGTGTGCTGTGGCGCACAGAAGCCCAACAAGGGTGCCAGGAAAGGCATGCAGGTAGTCAATGAGTGTGTGAAGCATGTATGTCAAGATGTGGCCCAGTGCCATACTGAATGGCCCAGTCATGGGTGTAGAGATGCAGCCCCATACGTGCAATGCAGTACCATCCATGTGTAGTGTGATAGATGTGGTAGTGTGGTGGTCAGGGTGCACAACGTACATGAATGGGCTAGCAGTCACTGACGGTGCTGCTGCAGAGACATGTAACAGCCAGGTTGGCGGATACAACAACCACGGCGGTTTGAGGTGACATTGGGACTGTGTTCCCGGACATAACATGTGCATGGCAGTACTATGTATGTGTCCACAGGGTTAATACAATGTCCAGCCAAGGATTGGAACCCTGTAGTGAGTGAGAGTGTGTATTGTTGGTAGGTACCCCATTGGCAGGCACGATGACAGCAACATCTGTGTCGCCAATGCCTGCATGACCGTGGTATGCTGCATTGAATGTGGATGTAGTCAAACAGCAGAGACATACCACCACACTGCGTGAGGGCCCACACTGCAATGTCTGGCAGTCATGTGTAGGTAGCTAGCTGTGGAGTATGTCATGCACCATCAGGACACACCATGACTGTCAAGTGACACACAACACACAGGTGAACATAACTACCGTGCAACAGCCTGCACATGTGCCCATACAGCACGTGTGCATGGAACAGGAATACCACTGTGGCCTGTGAAAAGGCCAGTACCACCATGTCTCAGTGTGGAATAGCATGGTCCCTACCAGTGTGTAAATGTAGCAGAAGTGCACTGTGATCAGTGTTGGCATAGGCACGTAGACTGTCCATCGTACGGGGTGCCATGCCATCAACTACCACTGTCAGTGGATGTCAGTAATACCGGCTGTAGTGTGTATGTACCATGCATGCTGCTATGGTTGTGTGTTTAGGGTGTGGCTAGCAGGGATGGTAAGCATGGATGTTCAGCAAACAGAGGGAAGGTGTGTAGGCCTAGCACACAGACACATGGAGGTTTGGTGCATGCTGAGGGTAGTGTAGGTATGGTATGTGTCGTGTAATGTGTCACCCAGCTATGCGCACTGCATGGCCAAGCATGTGTGGGTACATGGGAGTCCATACTAGGCAAGGGCGTGTTGCTGGCAATACATAGCAGTAGCAACTGTCCTAGGTGCAATGTACAGTATGCCAACCCGACCGGCATGTAACCTGTGGTGTACAGTGTATTCACTGTCGCGGTCACAATGTGCGAGCGGCCACGAACATGGGTATCTGAACATGGACTACCTATGATGCAATGTGTCATGGGAATATACAGTATGTGTGTAAATCACGGTGTGGTGTGGGAACCACCCACCCGTGTGTGTTGCAGTCCAGGTATGTGCCTGGGAGGTATGATCTGTGTACAATCTGGACTGGCAGGTGTGCCGTAGGGCATGGAGGCAGGTCCCAGGCACTGCAGATAAATGACATGTGTGCTGTACTGTGTGTGCAGTGCTAGTGTACAGCACAGTGGAGGGTGTAAGCATTGTCACACATCACTGCATGCTGTGCCTACCTGTGACAGCCCTGCCGGAGACAGACATGTGACACCACTGCACAGGCAGCATAGCATGTGAAGATGTACATGTGGGCTGCACACCTTAGGCAGATGTCCACACGGCATGTGTGCCACGGTAGTGTGGTTGAACACGACTATCAGACTGGACAAACAGCACATGCCTGCATAACAACAGTATGACCATAGTCAACAGTCCCAGTGACAGAGTAGGCCAATGTAGACTATCCCTGCATGCAGACCACTGGCTACTGGACACCTGGCTAGACACACACCTGGAGGGTTAATTCACCATTGAGCCATCACATGTCCAAGTCCATGTGGGCCGCATAATGTCATCACAGGGTGGTCACAATAGCAGGTGGCAAGGCAGACACGGTGTACCAGGTGATGTGTCATGTGTGCATATGTCGACTAGCACAGCCGCTCACATGTCTGCAACATACTGGTGCACGATGTATACTGTTACATGATGAATGGAACTGCACTGTCACCCACTACAGGGCCATCTGACACAGGTGTGTTGTGACTGGTGTAACCCATGTTTGCACAGGATACACACTGCTGTTGTAGGCAGCCATGCTGGTGGCCACCAGTGATATATGCAGTGGTCATACAGACATACCGCACACAGTGTTCATGCAGGAATGTCCATTGTCGTGGACGATGCGCTGCTATGTGAATGTAGGTGTTTGTTGTGAATGTCACACATCCAGAAGACACCATCTGGTGCAGTCATGGTTGTCAACACCGGTACACACAGCCACAGCAGTCAGAACCCAGTCCTGACAATGTGTGTCAGTCACCCTCGCACTGTGTGACATATGTGCACATGGCGGAACACCTCCCACTGTCATCTAAGCTGGCTACATGATGGCTGGAATGTATTGCCAGGTACAATGCTGGTAGCCGAATGAAGTACCTGGAATCAGACACAGTACGCTATGTCAGCCATGTAAACCATGCACAACAATGACCGCCCAACAGACACAAACAATGCATTGACACATGGAACATGTGCACATGACAACCCCAATGAGGTATGTTGCACATATTGATGTACAATTGTCATCTATGGCCATAGCATGGATGCAGACACACATACTCCACAGGTAGTACCATGTGATGTAGGTAGGGGGCATTGCTCGTGTACATGTCACAGTAGATGTCCACACACATGTCCTGCATAGCCGCCATGTAGGGGTAGCTGTGGTATGTGACAACTGGACATGCCCATACAAATTACCATGTCCCACAGGAGATGTGTTAGGTGTGTACCACATGTGACGTGCTGACAACAAGCTGCGATGTGTATGGCTGCCGTGTACCTGTGTGACATTGTTCGTGATGGGTGCAAAGGCACATAGTATCGTATTGCATGCACACAAGCCCCACATAGGTGCATAGCCTGAACATACAGTACAAGGAGTGTGTGGGATGATAGCAACCCACAGGTGGAGATGGGTACGGACGGCAGCCCACAACCACATGTGTGTGTACGGTGTTCACGACCACGACACATGAGCATCTGAGAGGCTAGCGCCACAGCTGTACAGGGTCGCATGCATATATGTTCAGCAACATCCCTGTATGTCCCACCACTGGCCCGTGGACCGATGGACACCAACCAAATGTGCAGATATGAGATGTGCACAGCACATCACAGATGCCTACCGTAGAACAGGCCTACCATGTACACATGTGCACAGTAGGTCTGCGCCACCTGCAGTCAAACACGGTAGGTGCCAAACCACACCAATAGTCCAGGCAATGACACAGATGGACGTGCATGCCTGTGTGTATGTATGTTCGTGAATGCCTCCGCATAGCAATATAGCTGTGTCACCGTTGTGAACAACAATATGAATGGGTTGTATGTGTGAGGGGTGCATCATATGTGTATGGTCAGATCGACGATACCATCAGTGGGCCTGCTATGTGAACATCCCTGTCCCCATACATGGATACCTCTGCTGAGCCCAACACCACATTCACAGAGGGAGGGATGGCGGTGTGTAGTGCAGCAGCAGACATGTGGGTGGCAGCGGCACTGGATGTACACATATGTGTTACCCACATCAGTTCAGGCAGCCATCCATGTGCATGGGATAGTGGTGTGTGTCCACATACAGCACTGTGTCGATCAATATCCCAGCACATAGCACCTGCCAGGGCTACAGTGTATGCATGGATGTGTGATACCTGCATGCACCAGACACACCCTCAACAAGCAGTGTACAGCATACCTCGCCGAGGACAGTGCCCACACCATGGTGATAAACATGTTGAATGTCCATATTCACACAGCTATGACATATGCAATGGACAGCCACCCTGCCAATACCGCCAACCCCAGGTGGATCACACCCAGTGCCATGTATGTGGCATACCCTGCCATATCATGCAGAGCTGACCAGCAAGGCTGCATGAGCTATCACAGTCCCACATGGTGCAATGGACAAAAGGCACTCTCACTATCAACCATACACAGCAGTAATGTGGCGATGCACCCTGTCATGTTACAGGTGCTGTGTGATGCTCTGCACAATGTGTGTGTGTACATGCTATGCATGGCCTTTCCTGCTAATGTGTCATGGTTACACATTGCTCCATGTCTATCACATATGCAACACAGGTGAGCTGTGGCAAGTTGTCCAGCACCCGCACAGTCCTGTGTGGCAGTACATGGCACAACACATGCATGTGCAGGTGTCCATGTGTATGTGTACAGTGCCGCTGCTGACGATCACAATGGACACAGACGTGATGTGTACTGACATATACACAGCGCCCAGGTGAACAGTACCACAGACGCCACATGGGGACCTATGCCAACTGATATGGACATAGGTGCAGCCAGGTACACATGTCCATGGCAGGCTAACATCTACATGGTGCGTGTACAGTGTGATGGGGTGGCACACAGATATGATGTGACACCCAGTGCTCAATGGTGTGAAGCCAGAACATCGGCTGTGTCACTGCCACGATGCCCTTCACAGATCACTGTGCAGATGTCGCATATGTCATAGCAATGTATTTCCAACAGTATGCCAGCACAGCAGTGTGAATGTGACCTGCCACCATCATTATGTCTTCCAGGTAATGCCACGCTCCCGGCTTCCACCATTCAGGTGACAGGAGGAGGAGGTGATCATTCCATACCTCCATGGCAACCACGCCACTTATTTAGCCATGTGCCACAGCAGGCACAGGAACGGCAGGAGATGTGGGAGGAGATGTGCAGGAGGGTGAACAGCGTGGGCGTAAACAACCGCAGCTATCAACAAATCCGCAGGCACTGCACAGACCTGATCCAGCATGCAAGACAGCGTGCCGCTGCAATCGCCAGGCAACAACGTGGGACAGGTGGTGGGCCACCAACCCAGCCCCCACTCACAGCCACGGAGGAGCTCCTGGCCAGTCTGGGGACACCCACGGAAGAACACGCAGAAACACTTGCGCCCATCGTGGAGGTGGGTGTCTCCCGAGATATGAGCCTGGAGCCGCATGGTAAGTCAGTGTTGCATGTTTGTATGATAGGCGACGTGGGTGTGGGTGTCATAGTACAACACATGATATAGCAATACATGCCAGGTATATGGCCACACAAGATGCAAACCATAGTATGCTATGTTGTGTTAGCAGACATGTGCATAGCACATGCTACCACACACATGCATGATGTGAGATGCACAGTGCTGACTGTGGAGATAGTAATGGCTAATGTGTATACCTTTGTGCAATGCCTTTACAGGTACGCCTGGCGGTCGCAAGGACAAGGGTCTGTTGCAGGTAAGTCTGTTGCTAGTCAAAGGCATGTTCTGCTGTATTGATATTCCCCATGTGTCTAGGCATGACATGCTCACCTGTGTGTGCCCCAGTCACGGTATACAGCTCGCACCACCCGACACACACAACACCCATGTACAGTAGATACACCCGCTAGCGTGAGTGCTATGACACCACACAACCTATTGGTGTGTTACGTGCAGTCAGCTATGCATACAATGGTGTAGGTGTTACACAATGGCTGCATGTGTAGTATGCATTGGTATGCCAGTGCAGTATGCACACAGTACCACATAGTGAGCTGTGATCTGGCCAGAGCACAGGTGTTACCAATGTGACCCATGCCCCTGCATCGGTGCACACGCTGTGACATGGCACATGCCATGTCCCATGCACGTGGATGTCTGGCTGCAGCATTGTCACACCATGACATGACCTATGCACAACATAGCAGACATCCACACTGTCAGCATATCCGAAGAGAATGTGACACCTCACACTACTATGGTTGTATGTCACATGGGCCACCACAGGGCCGTGTGCACGATGTCTACCACACACAATAGTCAATGACTCAGACAGACAAGGCCATGGTTGATACCTACAGGCATGTTGCCACACAGCACATCCACAGTGGGTACTCACCGTTGCACCCTGTACACACATAGTGGGTTCATCACTGTAGTGGACCCCTGGACATCCAATGTAGTACACCAGTGACATGGAACGCCTCCACAGCTACTACAGGTGCCTCCAATGTCCACCATATACGTGCTGCTGAGCATCTGAACTGACTTACAGACATGGCAATGTAATGCGCCCAGGTCACGCATCGCACAGACACATAGCTGTGTCCTGCTACTGTGCAGTGGCACAGAGCCCGCACTACACACTGTACAGCTATGCACACAGCTCACAGCAAACGCACCTGCACAGACATCACTGTTACCCATACATTGTATCTGTAGACTGTACACATAACACTGCACCGTGACAGCCATTGTGATGTGGTGCATGCGGTGGGTCACCATCGCCACATGTCCACATGATACCGCACATGTTTGCGGTGTACATTACATACTGTCGGCAGCCATGTGTACTCTCAACTCGCCTGCGGCCACACGGTGTATCACGCTGATGCATGCAAACTACCATGAATGTGTGTACTGCATGCCTACTAAATGACACCTGCCTGTTGTACTGTCCCCACCAGGGCAGTGTACATACTGCCACTATGAATGTCTGGTCTGCATTCACTGGTCTGTGTTGTGTGAATGCTGCATGCCACCTGCATTATCACATGCATGCTGTCTGTGTGTGTGTGTGTGTGTGTGTGTGTGTGTGTGTGTGTGTGTGTGTGTGTGTGTGTGTGTGTGTGTGTGTGTGTCTGTATTGTAACCGATGGTATGTCTTTGTATTGACAGGTGCTGTAGGTGAGTTCCCTCCCGCGGTCAATCTGATGCTAGTGTCCCCACAGATACTAGTGGTGATGACCATGTGCATGAGGCACAGGCAGGGTCGCCACAGGCAGACACTGTGCCACTGGAGAACATCACACATACGCCCTTTCATCCCGCACACGGTTCAGATGCCGACACATACCCCAACACCGCTGACCATAGATGACGGTCAGTCAGCGCCTGTTGTCCCCGAGCAGGAATGTGTGGTGGCTGCAGAAGGTGTGGGTACACACGATGTTGCCAGTGTAAGGACTGGTGCAGTGCCACGCAGGCATGTGGCAGGTGCTGCTCGTAGGGGAGCACCGCTAGACATACACCTGCCGTACAGGTGCAGCAGCTGGTATAACCAGACGCATGTTCCAGCCTGCAATGGCGGCGCGGGCACGCGCCGAACGGCAGGACCAGGAAGGGCAGGGGCTGCAGGGGTCCGCAATCCGTCCCCTGAATGACAACATCCAGGCATTGGCGAATGCACAACAGCATCTTGCCGATGTTCTGGATAGGAGATTGGGTGACATGGCTGGTATCCTCGACCGAGGCATGGCCATCCTTGAGCGTGCGCAGTCCGTGCAGGAACACCAGTTAGGGTGAGGCATAGGGCACGTGGGCGGTGCCAGCAACACCACCTGCTGCAGGTCAGTGTGCGTGCCACCTCCCATGCCCACCCAGACAGTGCTGGTAGCAGCAGCAGTGCAGCTGCTACTACACCATCCACACCAGGACAGAGCAGGCCACGTGGACGTGGCCCTGGACGGCCCCGCCGTGGGCACGTGTCCAGCGGACATGTGACATCGGAGAGTGGACAGTCCGCACTCCACCCGGTCGTGCCCGTGCGACCCCAGGCAGGCGCTGGTCAGGTCGCCGCAGACACAGTGAGCCGTAACACCTGCACTGTACAGTCAGGGGCTGCCAAGCATACCCGTGTAGGCATCACAGATGACTGAACTGTGTACACACACACCCACACACAGCAGACACAACTGTAGGGCTCCACCACACCCACATGCAATCTACATAGTCATGCCCACTCAATGCACTGGCCCTTACACACACACATGATGTCATCCATTGGTACAGCCCATGCCTGTGGCACACATATCACCCTGTGCATATGATGAAGTCTCTGCCGCATAACTGTGAGCTACACCATCACTGCACGGTTAAGCTAACATATTCTGATGCACAGGGTGGACACGATAGTGAGAGGTGTATGTGATACCTGTGTCCGCATACGACGTGATGTGTATGTTGTGGTGTGTGTGTATGGCTGGTGACAGGTATGTATGTGATGTGGGTTGTGCACGGACATCATGCAGCAGACATACCATGCAGGACAGGTGCAGCATTCATTGATATGTGTACACAGTATGTGTGGTGGTTACATGTGTAGCACCATGTCGGTGCAGTTAACCCGTATGATACTGATGGTGTACTTGCACGCGCCTACTGGGAGCACTGTAATTAGTTCCCCACAAGTAGTCCTGGCGTACCCACAGGCATGTCTGTCAACATCAGCATAGCACAGTTACCCGCATCCGCATGGACCCCTACATAGGTACATAGGCACATGAACGTAACAGGATATGTGCCCTACGACATGTGTGGACCTAGCATGACTGTGTGTGGCGCCTAACACCCCTCAGGATGGGGATGCCATATCCATCAGTCCGCAGTCCCTGGTCTAGCAGTGACACACAGAGGTTGGCTGGCGATAACTATCATCACACATCCACATGTCATTAGCAGTCCTGGACAAAGGCAGTCAGGGCCTTTCCTTCACATGGCCTGGCACTCCTCCCCGTGTTGTAGGGGTGTCTGGCCCTTAACCCTGTTCCCCAGCACGCCCCACTCATCTTTGTGTTGAGGTGTCTGACAGTCGCTTCTGTGCCCGTGTTTGCATGGAGCCTGGGAGGTGGAATGTGCCCATGTCACCCAGGTCAGACATGGCCGCAGTATGTCAGGCACAGATCACCACGGAGCAGCTGTGCTGTGAAGATCCACAGCCGGTGTCCCCTTGGCCGTGCAGCTTGTGACACATGTCCTAGCACCGCCATCCCGCCTTGTGGAACGCTTATGTCCTTCCGAAAGTGCTGCAGGCGCCAGGTTAGCTACAGGCCACATGTGCCATTGTACGCAGTCATTGCTCTGGTGTGTGATGTGTACAGGGGTACAATGAACACCCTGATGTGGTTGCCATTCCATCCAGACCAGGAGGCCACAATGGAATGTCTTCACACCCACATTGCCATTGTGTGTGTTGACAGAGGTTGCCGACAGGTGTGGTAGCCATTTCCTGAACACGCCCACCATCTTTAATGGCGCATCACCTACATGTGACATTGGGACTAACATGTCCTTCACACTGGGTAGGGCTGCACCTTCTCTGGCATTTAGTAGCAGGCCATGGCTCTGGCACCAGTCATCCTTGTCTATGACGCCCTAGGTGGATGTCCGTGGTAACATGGGGTGTTGGGTATGTTGGCCGGTGCGTAGTCATCTGCATACCTTGTCTGCTACAATCCCCCTATGATTGCATGCACATTGAAGGTCGGATGCCATATGGCAGGGGGCACAGGAGTGAGCCCTGTGGGCCTCCACTGGGTCCAGATATGAGTGTGACAAGGCACCTTGAGCACCAACCCTGTGTGGTGTGACCTCCAACCTGTCTGAGAAGCATCGGGTGACATATGTCCCCACATGTATGCTGGCGAGCCTTCTATGGGTCCCATGTGTAGTGTGCTCTGAACGCCCCACCAGGTCATGGTACTGTGTGCAAACCCACGATCCCCATCAATGGCCTTGGTGACCACTCCAGACTGGACGAGCAGGTTCGGGAGGCAGGATCCGCCCTTGACTATGTAGTTGTGGGTATGTTCCGCATTGGCTGTACACCGCTATCTGTAACCATGGCCACCTGTATGGACCTCCACACAGCTTTGCAGACAACACTTGTCAAGCGATAGGGTGTGGCTGTTGACAGCCCATGGGAGCACTACCCTGGCATAGGGGGACCACAGATGCCATATGGCATCCATTGGGGACATAGCCCATAGTAAGGCTAACATGACACAGTGGCCGCATGTGTGGGCCGAGGGCCTCAATGAGGATGGATAGCACACAGCCAGGGACACCATCGGTGCCCATTGCTGACGTGTCAACCGCCATAGAGATATGGGATCACTCAGGCCATATGACATGTTTGGGAGGATACACTCTGGTGGGATGGATATGTTCCCTGTTGGGGGGGGATGTATGCATGGAACATGTCCTGTGGTTTGCAGACAATGTCTGTGGGTGCAGTGACTGTTGTACCATTCTGGACCATTTCCAGGCAAGTCTGTGTGCCCCAACCATGTCCTTACCACAGTTAGGGAAGGCCCTGTGGTTGTCTCATGTGCCCTCTGCAGTACCACTCCCACAAGCGGACCTGGATGATGGTATGTGGGGCCGTATGGTGACGCCGGTATGAATGGGTGATGGTTTCCTGGTACTGTCATTGCTCTGCCATGTAGTAGCTCCAACTGTTGATCTACAGGTAGTCAGTGGCTACCTGTGGTGGACAAGGTCCTGATGACATCATGTTTGCCTGTTGCAGACATGCATGTGGGTGGTCGGGAAGGCATTCGTTAGGCGTTTGCCGGTCTGGCCTCTGTTCAACACTGGCATAGAGGACTTGTAGGGTACCACACCGGTCGTATGATGTGTGTGGTTTTCTGTGGAGAGGTCATCACTGAGGTCCCCCATGCTGGTGTTGGTTACAGTGAGTGGATGACCAGTGGATCCACTATACGGTCTTGCATCACCATTGAGGGCTGTACATCCTGTGTGGGGCATATCCTCACCATGTGTGATGGGCAGAACTGTCAGACATCCCCCCCTAGTATGTATGGTGCATGGCTGTTTAACAGTGGCCAGGTGTGTGAACACCTGGGACTGCTGGCGCACTGTGTTGTGCCATGGGTAATGTTCCCAGGCTATGTATGGGTGGTTCATGTCACCCAATACGGTGCTGTTGTGAGAGCATGCCCACTCACCAGTGTCCTCAGGACATCTGTGAAGGTATCCTGTGTTTGGGAGGGTTGTCTGTAGCATGCAACAAACTGTAGGCCAGTCCTACACATGGTTAATTGCACCTAGATATTCCCCGCAGCAACGGCCACATCTGTGGCATGGCCGGGTTGCTGTTGTGTGGCCGGACACACAGGACGGTCCGCATTCCGCCACCCATGCCGTCGCACCATGTGTATGCATGTCTGATCTGTGCCGACTCTAAGTGTCTGAGCATGCCCAGTAGGCAGCTGTGTAGATAGACACACAGCACAGTGCACACCGCGCCCGTCTGCAGTTATACCCCGGTGCATGCCTGTATCCCCTACGCAACGGCCACGTCTGTGGCATGGCCAGGTTTCTGTTGTGTGGCTGGACACACACGACGGTCCACATTCCGCCACCCATGCTGTCGCAACATGTGTATGCATGTCTGCCCTGTGCCGAGTCTAAGTGTCTGAGCATGCCCAGTATGCAGTGATGTACTGATCAGTAGTTACTTGTTATTCCCGACTGCAGCACTAACGCAGTTAGTGTACGGCGACCTTGGGATGGTAACAGACTGCGTGACTGCGCACTCTGTCCGAACTCCCGATCGGGCGCATTGCCTCTGCAAATTATACCACTCACGAGGGGTATGCCTCCTGACAGCGCCTGCTCAGTAAACTCGGTAGCGCTCTGTAAATGCTTCATACTGTAGTGTGTTCATGTAGATAGGCGAGGTTCGCCCCCGCCCCTTCCGTGTGTGTGTGTGTGTGTGTGTGTGTGTGTGTGTGTGTGTGTGTGTGTTTCCAGCTGCCTCTGCGACTGCTTATGCTTTTAGACGCCCGCAACACATGCCTCGCTATTTCCAACTATTGTCTTGCGGGTGACGCCAGCAGCCTACAAGTATGCCTGTGACAGCGCCTGTTTAGTAAACTCGTAGCTGCTCTGTAAATGCTTCATACAGTAGTGTGTTCATGTAGATAGTCGTAGGTTCGCCCCCGCCCCTTCCGTGTGTGTGTGTGTCTCTGTGTGTGTGTGTTTCCAGCTGCCTCTGCGACTGATTATGATTTTAGACGCCCGCAACACATGCCTTGGCTATTGCCAACTATTGTCTTGCGGGTGACGCCAGCAGCCTACAAGTATGCCTGTGACAGCGCCTGTTTAGTAAACTCGGTAGCTGCTCTGTAAATGCTTCATACAGTAGTGTGTTCATGTAGATAGTCGAGGTTCGCCCCCGCCCCTTCCGTGTGTGTGTGTCTCTGTGTGTGTGTGTTGCCAGCTGCCTCTGCGACTGATTATGCTTTTAGACGCGCCGCAACACATGCCTTGGCTATTGCCAACTATTGTCTTGCGGGTGACGCCAGCAGCCTACAAGTATGCCTGTGACAGCGCCTGTTTAGTAAACTCGGTAGCTGCTCTGTAAATGCTTCATACAGTAGTGTGTTCATGTAGATAGTCGAGGTTCGCCCCCGTCCCTTCCGTGTGTGTGTGTCTCTGTGTGTGTGTGTTTCCAGCTGCCTCTGCGACTGATTATGCTTGTAGACGCCCGCAACACATGCCTTGGCTATTGCCAACTATTGTCTTGCGGGTGACGCCAGCAGCCTACAAGTATGCCTGTGACAGCGCCTGTTTAGTAAACTCGTAGCTGCTCTGTAAATGCTTCATACAGTAGTGTGTTCATGTAGATAGGCGAGGTTCGCCCCCGCCCCTTCCGTGTGTGTGTGTGTCTCTGTGTGTGTGTTTCCAGCTGCCTCTGCGACTGATTATGCTTTTAGACGCCCGCAACACATGCCTTGGCTATTGCCAACTATTGTCTTGCGGGTGACGCCAGCAGCCTACAAGTATGCCTGTGACAGCGCCTGTTTAGTAAACTCGGTAGCTGCTCTGTAAATGCTTCATACAGTAGTGTGTTCATGTAGATAGGCGAGGTTCGCCCCCGCCCCTTCCGTGTGTGTGTGTCTCTGTGTGTGTGTGTTTCCAGCTGCCTCTGCGACTGATTATGCTTTTAGACGCCCGCAACACATGCCTTGGCTATTGCCAACTATTGTCTTGCGGGTGACGCCAGCAGCCTACAAGTATGCCTGTGACAGCGCCTGTTTAGTAAACTCGTAGCTGCTCTGTAAATGCTTCATACAGTAGTGTGTTCATGTAGATAGGCGAGGTTCGCCCCCGCCCCTTCCGTGTGTGTGTGTCTCTGTGTGTGTGTGTTTCCAGCTGCCTCTGCGACTGATTATGCTTTTAGACGCCCGCAACACATGCCTTGGCTATTTCCAAATATTGTCTTGCGGGTGGCGCCAGCAGCCTACATGTATGCCTCTGACAGCGCCACGCCAGTTAACTCGGTAGCGTTGTGTAAATGCTTCATACTGTACTGAGTTCATGTAAATAGGCGAGGTTCATCTCCGTCCCTTCCGTGTGTGTGTGTGTTTCCGCTGCTTTCAAAAATACAACTGAATAAGCAAATTGTTAAAGTGTTCACAATCAACAGTGTGATATTTAAAATCATGTTAAGACTCACATTGTTGATTGTGAACATTCTTAGACATAGCATTTTTCCTGCACACGTTGTGGAAACAACGAAAACGTTGCATGTTTTAATGAACTGTTTAAATGTTACGAAGACTTGTGTTGTGTCGAACTACGGGGACTATTCTTGTTGCAGGTTGCTGGTTTGTTGGTGTTTCATAGCACAATATCATGTAATAAGTGTGTTCATAGTATGCTTTCTGTGATGTTGACATGTGTGTGTTTCGTTAGCAGTACGTCTCTGCTTTCTATGCTGTGGCTACATCTCCATTGCTCGCATAGAAAGTGACAAATGGAAGTGTAAGGGTGGACATTTAAAGCCTGGATACTTCCATGTTATGTGTAAGTCTCACGGGGCCAACGGGTGATAGCGCATACATGTCTATGAAGTACCTTTGGATACCATATGCGACCTGTCGTGGACGAAATGTTTATGTTGACTGTTCCATCTACCTATGTGTGACATGGTTTGTGGCCATAGGGTGCCAGCAAGTCTTCCCTGTTCATTGGGTGTTTGCCATGGTGTATTGACATCAATCCTATTAATTCACCGAAGGATGTCTTTCTTTGGTGTCAACGCCATAGTTTGACCATCCTATGTCATTCCCAGCAGACGTGGAGATTGTGCCATTGGTATCTTTACACAGGTGACCCATCTGTTCCACTGTATGGAAGCGCAGGATCCCCATAGATGTGCTGGCACATTGAGTGTTGTGTACGCCGGTATCTGCCCAGCGGTCTTGCTTTGAATGGGGAGTGTGTACTGTAGACCGTGATCTGTATTCCCTGGGTTATGCCTTGCAACAGCTGTGGATTCCCCAGGTTTGCAGCTATGGGTGCCATCTTGGCCGTACGCTTGTCCATCCATGGAACTGCCTACTGACACTAGTATCGGGCTGTCAACATTTCACAGCTGCATTCTCCATTTCCGTGGATGATCGGTATTAGTATTGCGGAGTAACGATATGTTATGGCCACGCCCCGCACACGGGCGGAACGACGAATCATCTGCCAATCCACACCGACACCCATATTTGCATACCCACGATCCCATGTCTGCAACCCTCGACAGTACCCCTTGCACACCCTTCATGTGTGCGGAAATGGGATGTGAACGTACGTGTATGGACGCAGCAGCCTGGGGAGTCCTATTCATATGTCCTGCATTTCATGGACGGCTGTCATCACCCTTGAAGACGCTTGTGGTGCATATATCTACCTGTGCCGTAGTCACGGCTGTCACCTCTTCCGTTTCACACTATGTTGCCTACACTTACTTAAGGAGTAATTTTTGGGTCCTGCAATGGACACCGATGTGCATATGTAAAGTTTAGAACATGTTGGACTGTGTCCATTCGCCAGTGGGTTTGACTGCCGCCGTATGTTCCCCATTCCCGGATGTCTGTCCGCCTACCCATATTATGTAGTGCTACGTAACCCGTGTCCTTCCACAATTTACCCATAGGGTGTTACTGTAGTCCTGCAGGTTGGCAACTGCTTTAGATAATCCTCACAGGTACCATTGTGAACTATCCGCCACTGTATTGTCAGTATAACACAGCCGGTACATGTAGAACCTATTTATTCATGACAGTATGTCGATTATGTGTGTGAACGCCATATTTTAGCGATAGTATGACCTTCCTAGTTGACGTTGTTGGTGTGCCATTAATATGTGTTCCACAGGTCGCAGGTATGTTCCGCAGAGTGGAAGCGGCTGATCCCCACATACTTGATAGCACCTTCGCTGCTGTGTACGCTGGGATTCGCACGGCAGGATGGATGTCTACTGGGTGTATCTACTGTTGTTTCCATCTTTATGTCCTGTGTCATGCCCTACTACGGCTGTGTGATTCCACCAGGTTTGCTATTATGGGTGCCATCTTGTCCGTACGTTTGTCCATCCTTGGGAAATGCCTACTGGACACTGATGTAGGGCTGAACACATTTCACACATGCCTTTAGCATTACCCTATGGATGCTTTGCATCCTTACTGGGGACTGAGGCACGTCCTGTACCCACAGCCCTCCCACGGGGCAGGACAACGGATTATCTGCCAAACAACACCGAGCCCCATTTTGCATACCCAGGATACCATGGCTGCAACCCCCCACGGTACGCATGACACATCCTTCATGTGTGCGGAACTGGGATATGGACGCACATGTATGGACACGGCAGTCTGGGGACCTCTGTTCATATGTCCTGCATGTCATGGGCAGGTATCAGCAACCGTAAACACGCTGGTGGTGCATATGTCTAGCTGTGCCGTAGTCACGGTTTGTACTCTGATTGGCTGATCTCGATGGATAAAGGTCTTAACGCCTTAATTTTTGGAGTCCTACAATGGACACCGATGTGCATTTGTAAAGTGTAGAACGTGTTGGACTGTCACCATCTGGCCAGTGGTATTGACTGCCGCTGTATGTTCCCCAATCGTGGATGTCTGCTTGACTACCCATCATTTGTATTACATGGCCTATCTATATCCACGTGCCAGTATGCGGAAATACAGCAAACCTTGCGGCCTGCCCATCTTCATAAACGACATCATGGAACATATATCGGCAAAAACAGACACTGTCAAATACGATAGACTCCACAGTGAAAGGATACTGAGCTCTCTCACCTACTAACATGGGGCATCGTCGGAGTACGGAATGCATGACATAGCCGTCCCTTATACACTTCCTTCAGAGTCGGTTTAAAGCGAAATAATCAATAAACCTGCTCATAGTTAGGTGGACAGTGCTCCAAGTCTTGATTATAACGTGACATATACATATCAGTGTTGCATGCCTTACTTCATGGAAACAATAATACGGCAACAATGTGTCAATATATATACAATATTGGTAAATACAATCAGTATCCGGACACATAGTTGATAATTGCTGAGAGTGCACCTTAGAATGTAGTGTGTTGATCAGGTTATTGTATATCAATGTGTATAATAGTAGCATTACGATAACAAAGCATGGAATCAATAAGTACTATTTAAGCATATATTTGACAATTATGAATGTAAACGTGTGGAGGAGACATCCGTAACCTTCCCTGGTTCCACTGGATCGCACACGCACACTCGCATGTCCGGATTGTGGGTTACGCGCACGCCGCATTACGCATATCCGTAGTCCGCTTATATATGTTTACAGTGTCTGTGTGGTTACGTGTTTTATGCTACTTGTGACTATTCCGTAACATATGTCTGATCCGCTTGACGGACGGTGCAGAAAGCACTTACAGCTTGATATATGTGACAGTCTTTGCACCAGGGAGGCTTTACGTACACGTGCACATCTAGATGTTCTATTCTCGTAATTCAAACGTGACTCCATTCACCTTTGGCGGTTACTGTCTCCAGTGCAGGCTAGCTGTTCGTGGTCATTAATATGCATACCCTCGGTACCTATGTACATTTACATATCCCCCGCACACACGCACGCCACAGGCATCCATTCTCCTGCTGGGAAAGGTGCGGTACTGCATGTTGAACATTCCTAATTCCCTCGCCATGGCCCAGGATGCATATGTCGCCACCGCAGGGCTGTTCAGATGACAGCTGCTTATATCCCATACGCATACAGGCCTTCGATTGTCAGGGTGTTGCTGTGGTGCTTTGGGTTTGGTCTTGGCCGCCCACTGTACGGGACTGCCCTGACCCTGTACGAATGTTAGATGAGTCACATGGGCACGCTATGTCCGTGTCCATGGTACCATGTCACGCCCCCAATTATTCAGAATCGTGTGCGCCGATTGGCCGGTGTATCCGCTGTAGATCTCAAGTATACTAATTGCACACGGTCTGATCGAACTAACCAATTTCCATTACTAACCCTCCGTATGTATGGCCTGTGTCGCAATATTACAAGGGTTTAACATTGCGTGACGTCTTTCACTGAGCCACAGACATGTCCGTTGCTTTGTTTGGCCCGGTTCCGCTGTGCTACACACATTTAACATGGCGTAACAGGTTGAACAGCTCAGACACGAGGACATCGGGTTGTCCGTCGTTGTCTATTATTGAATGTCTCTGTGGAGTTTGTTTCACAAAGCGAGACAATGTCGGCATTGTTAACGGACATCTCGCGCAGTACGTCCGCACCGCTGGTGACGTATGTCTGCCTTTGGCCGGCGAACAGGCATTATGCTGTGCCATTATGTCTGGGGATATATGGTTTCCTTCCTTACATAGATGATGTGCCATACTAGCAATGACCCTAGCAATGACCCGTCTGGGTGTGGGTACTGCTGTAGTACCCACGGGAAGAGTGGCCTTAGGGTAAGTGGTGACCTAGGCAGAAGTTGCCACCGATACATCACCCGCTACCCCCCTCCTGGTCTACCTACACCAAATAGAGTCTGGAAAGGTGCCCCGAGTAGAGCAACACCCTAGACGGCTACCTACTTGGCCTATGCCTAAGGCCGGCTATGTGTGTGGTCCCTTGGGCATCGGACTCGAACGTGCCATGCCTGCCGTGGGTATGTCCAGCATTACCCACATCCAGCCCCAAGGCAGTCAACACAGCATCCATGGGTCCACATGGTGTCCCAGCTGTGTACTCCAGGAACTCTATGGGGAATTTAACCCACACTTAGGACAGCTGTTTAATCTTAGCCTCACCTCAGGATACGTATCTGAGTAGTAGCACAGGGCGACTGTAGTCACACTCCACATAGATGGTGCCTCCACTGACCCTGGTTATTACCATACCATTAGTTTGACAAGCCTTATCTGCAAAGCCATGGAGATGGATCATAATGGGACACATAGATAAAGACATAGGGGACCCGCATACTTTGGATACAACCCAGTTTAGCTTGGTCAGAGTCAGATCATGCCCTTTACACGTGTTTCACTTTGTAGAATCAGTCACCAAGGCCATTGCTGAGGGTAAAGCAGTCCATACAGCCTACCTCAACCCGGCAGAGGCCTTCGACACAATACCCCCTCAGGTATAATTGATAAACCCGCCATCTTGAATGTAAATCCATACATCGCCATATGGGTTGCAAACGGGCTAAGTCACAGAACACACATGGCCACAGTTGCTGGCGCCATGTCATACTCACAGCCAGTCACAGGTGGTGTCCCATGGGGCTCAGTCCTGGGTCCACTATTTCCAGCATCTACGTTTCCAATGTACACGCTGCATACAGCGGGTTATGGATGACAATGTTTGCAGATGACTGCAAACCGGGTGCCAAAGTCAGACACACATCTGACACAGATATCCTTCAGGAGTGCCTCACAGATGTGGATAAGTGGTACCAGAGACATGTCCTACAGCTAAATGCCAGGGAATGCATAGGCATACCCTTCGGGAAGAACAAGGTTACCCCGAGCTACCATATAGGTGGCAATCCACTGAGCACAGAGGGGGTTACCAGTGATCTGGGGACACGTGTTGTTGTTAACCGTTCGTTAGACACACATGTTGCTAACATAGTTAGGTAGACCTTCCACATTGCCCACATCATCATGAAGGGATTCACATCTAGATCAGGGGAGGTCATTGTCCCCTTGTACTCATCACCAATAGACCTATGATTGGGTACAATGCCCCGTTCAGAATGTATCTGACCCAACACCTGCAGCAGCTGGAAAGGCACCAACAGTTCTTCGACAAACAGATGCAGGGTCTCAGGTATATGTGTTATACTGACCGACTGAAAGAATTCCAGCTGTATACAGTTGCATACCACTTGCCCAGAGGTGACCCGTGCCTGGCATACACGGCTAAGTCGAACCCAGATCTGATGACTATGCTTCACGAAATAAGTTAGATCCTCAGAACCACAAGGGCAGCTGACGACACCTTGACACTGTCATTAATCTAACGTGTTGTTGGGACGGATTCATCACCCAGACACTCACTATGCTGTGGAACGACATCCCAGTACATGTGAGGGCAAGCACCTCGCTGGCCTTGTGTTAGTATTTACACATGGATGTCTGAATTGATTTATTTAAGTAACCTTCTAAATGAATATTTACATTAGCACATTGTGAATCTTTACATTTCGTTGGTCTATTTTACAGTAGTCATAATCATACGGTTTATGTGTATATATTATGGTTCATTTATATTACTAGGTGTCTGCAGTTCTGTTAATATATTGGCACAATCCGTAGGACATATATATGTATCTTACACAGTCAGACATTTGGAAAACATTTTATGTTGGTTCATGTTTCATATATGTACATATATTTCTATTTTCCGATGAAGACTGTACCTTTCGAAGCAATGTCTGATGTCCTCACTGTGTGGGATCTGTAACCCAAGTAAGGTTTGTTCGCTTGTCTGCCTTTAAGGCATGTAATTAGTACCTAGCACATCTAATGTACTGACCAATTAATGCTTGTAAATGTAGTAGGTTGGACTGCATTGTATGTAGTCTGAATAAGTCTGCTTATGAAGCAGACGGCGGGCTCCAATAGACTATGGTGACTGCCTTTAATTCTTGGTGTGCTCTGGTTGGTCACTGACGGTCCCTACAGTACCCCGTCTTTGCTTTGGACTTCATCGGCTGGTTGTCTGTGTTTGTTGTATGGGGAATGTCAACTGTAGTCCCTATGTGTATGACTTGTGTAATGCCTTACTACGGCAGTGTAATTCCACCGGTTTGCAGTTATGGGTGCCATCTTAGTCATACGCTTGTCCATCCATGTGAATTGCCTACTATACACTGGTATAGGGCTGTACACATTTCACACCTGCATTTTGCATTCCCCGGAGTATGGTGTGCATTATTAGCGGAGAGTGACGATGTGTTACGCACACGCCCCTCCCACGGGCGGACAAAGGATTGCCTGCGAAACAACACCGAGGCCAGATTCTACATACCCAGACTCCCTTGACTGCAACAGTGGACAGTACCCATTACACATCCGTCATGTGTGCTGGACTGTGATGTGGACGCAGCTGAATGGACCCGATACCCTGGGTATTTCTGTGCATGTGTGCTGCAGTTCATGGACAGCTATCATCAACATTGAACACGCTTGCGTGCATATGTGTACCTGTGACGTGGTGACGACAATGAGATCACGTGAGTAATGCAGGAAGCTAGCAGGCATTCTCTGAACAGAATTTTGGGTCCTACAATGGACACCGATGTGCATATGTCAAGTTAGATGTTGCTGGACTGTGTCCACCTGCCCAGTGCTTTTCACTGCTGGTGTATGTTACCCAATCGCAGATGTCTGTTTGACTACCCATTCCACATGGTGCTACATAACCAGCTGATTTAGTACTGTGAACAAATTACATACATCCAAAGATGCTGGTTAGCAACTGCTTCATATACACCTCAGACATCCCAATGGGACATATCCGTCACTATATTACCAATATAACACCACCGGAACATGTTGCTTACCTATGCATACATTTAACCATGTTGTCTTCATAGGTGGGAATGCCATAGTTTACATATCCTACTTGACGCTGTGTGTGTGCCATTAGTATGTGTTCCACAGGTCGCACATCTGTTCCGCTGTACGGTAGCGGTGCTCCTCAGTCTGTTGCTGGCAGATTGAGTGCTGTGTACGCCGGTGTTGGCACGACAGTCCGCTTTGTATGTGGAATGTCAACTGTAGTCCCTATGTGTATTTCCTGTGTTATGCCTTCCCGCTGCTATGTCATTTACCCGGTTTGCAGTTGTGGGTGCCATCCTGGCCATACGGGTGTCCATCCATGACAATTGCCTACTGGACACTAGTATAGGGCTGTACACATTCCACACCTACATTTAGCATTCTCCGGAGTATGGTTTGCATTATTAGCGGAGAGTAAGGCAGGTGATACGACACATCCTCCCACGGGCGGAGAAAGGATTGCCTGCGAACAACACCGAGCACAGAGTCTACATACCCAGAATCCCTTGACTGCAACAATTGACAGTACCCATTACACATCCGCCATGTGTGCGGACTGTGATGTGGACGCAGTTCTATGGACCCGTACCCTGGGTATTCCTGTGCATCTGTGCTGCATGACATGGACAGCTATCAGCAACATTAAACACGCTATGTGCATATGTGTACCTGTGACTACAATGAGTTCCGTTAGTTGATTAAATAAGGCGGCATACCTGTCTTTAGACAAATTTTGGGTCCTACAATGGACACCACTGTGCATATGTAAAGTGTAGAGCTTGTCGGACTGTGTCCTTGTGAGCACTGGGTTTCACTGATACTGTGTGTTCAGGAATCGCGGATGTCTGTTTGACCACCCATTCCACATGGTGCTACATAACCAGGTGATTTAGTACTGTGGACAAATGACATACATCCAATGATGCTGGTTAGCAAATGCTCCATATAAACCGCAGACGCCCCAATGGGACATATCCGCCACTGTATTTCCAATATAACACCACCGGAACATGTTGATTACCTATGTATTCATTTAACCATGTTGTCTTCATAGGTGGGAATGCCATAGTTTACATATCCTACTTGACGCTGTGTGTGTGCCATTAGTATGTGTTCCACAGGTCGCACATCTGTTCCGCTGTACGGTAGCGGGTGCTCCTCAGTCTGTTGCTGGCAGACTGAGTGCTGTGTACGCCGGTGTTGGCACGAGGGTCCTGCTTTGTATGTGGAATGTCAACTGTAGTCCCTATGTGTATTTCCTGTGTTATGCCTTACCGCTGCTATGTCATGTACCCGGTTTGCAGTTGTGGGTGCCATCCTGGCCATACGGGTGTCCATCCATGACAATTGCCTACTGGACACTAGTATAGGGCTGTACACATTCCACACCTACATTTAGCATTCTCCGGAGTATGGTTTGCATTATTAGCGGAGAGTAAGGCAGGTGCTACGACACATCCTCCCACGGGCGGAGAAAGGATTGCCTGCGAAACAACACCGAAAGCACAGCGTCTACATACCCAGAATCCCTTGACTGCAACAATTGACAGTACCCATTACACATCCGTCATGTGTGCGGAACTGTGATGTGGACGCAGTTCTATGGACCCGTTACCCTGGGTATTTCTGTGCATCTGTGCTGCATTACATGGACAGCTATCAGCAACATTAAACACGCTATGTGCATATGTGTACCTGTGACGACAATGATTTCAGGTACGCATTGAAATAAGACATAATTCGATTCTTTCCACAATTTTTGGGTCCTACAATGGACACCACTGTGCATATGTAAAGTGTAGAGCTTGTCGGACTGTGTCCTTGTGAGCAGTGGGTTTCACTGATGCTGTGTGTTCAGCAATCGTGTATGTGTGCTTGACTACCCATACTGTGTTGTGCTACAGGAACCATGTCTTCCGACACCAGAAACCAATGCTATACATCCAATGTTGCAGGTTAACAACCACTTTCATACCATACCCAGAGGTCACGATTGGGAGGTATTGCCACTTTATTATCGGAACAACACCCCCAGACTGTGTACATCATGGGAACTTTAGGCCAGTCTTACCGGCCATTTCCAATTGTAATTGGCAGACACATGTCAATACATGTATGATAACACATATTGTCATGCAGAAGTTGATCTATGTTATGTGGACATTGGCTTCTGCTTTTGGCATCCGTTGCTGTGAGTGTTGCCAGTTACCATACACATTGCTTGCTCAGAGGCAGACTACACAATACTGCGCAGTACTGTGGTCTCCTTTAAGGACCCTGAGCCAGTGGTCGATGGTACGGCAGCCACTGCATCAATCACATTTGCCATCTACCAGTACCTACAGGACTGCATGAGCCAGTCATTCACTTACCCAACTGTGGTTCACTGTACCAATGCCAAGCATCCAGTGTGGTGTACCCCAGCCATACACAAAATGTACAACACGAGGAGGTGGCTACTACAAGGTGGAGCAGACACCTTGTGAGGTGTGACACCCTTGGTCATCATATGTGTAGACTTACACACTGTCATGAAATAGTCCAGGGCACATTCCACAGATATACCTACATGGACCTGGCTAACAATCATACCACCTTCAGTTGCTATGCTGGACACCTGGGAGCTCAGTCCCACATATGCTCTGACTGGGTTCACATAGAGGTGGGGTTTACTCAACATACACACATTGCCAACATACAGGCTGACAAGTCCAGTGAGGACATCTCCACACCCTCCCCCACACATGAGGTGATGTGTGTACCACAGGTTTGTGGTCACCAAATGTTCTGTGACACACAGGTGGGACATGCTCTCTCCAGGGTAGTGGACATAGCATCGATGAGACCAGCTGGTGACCCCGCTGTGTACTCCACTATCTCGGTTATGAATTGGACCCACAGTTAGGACAGCTATTTCTTTGTAGCCTCACCTCAGGTAGGGTACCCAGGTTGTGTCACATGGCAACTGTAGTCCCACGCCAGAAGGCCAATACCTCCACTGAGGCTGGTTATTACTGTCCCATTACCCTGAGGAGACCTATCTGCAAAGACATGGGGAGGGATCATACTGTGGCTCGTACATGACTGCATAGGGGACATACTTACTTTGCCTCACACACGGTTTGTCTTGTTCAGGGGCGGTTCATGCCTTTAAAGCATGGTTGACATTTTCAGGACAGTCGCCGAGGCCACTGATGGGGGGGTTGCAGTCCATACAGCCTACCTCGACCTGGCAAAGCCCTTCATCACATTACCCCTCAGGTATCGCTGATAAACCCATTGGCTGGGATGTGAACACGCACATCACAGAATGTGTTGTAAACTGTCTATGTGACACAACCCACACAGTCATAGTTGCTGGCAGCATATCAGACCTACTGCCTGTCAGAAGTGGTGTCCCATGGGGCCCTTCCATGTGTGCACTCCTGTCATACACCTACATCTTCACGGTACAGGCACACACAGGGGTGCTATGGGCAACAGTGTTTGTAGATGACTGCAAAACAGGTGCCATAGTGGGACAGACATCTGACACAGATATCCTCCCAGGTATGCATATCTGCTGTCAGGGACATGTCCCACAGCTAAATGCAACGCCATGCAACATCATACCTGTGGAGAAGTACTAGGTCACCCCTGTCCAGCATATAGGTGGCTGTCCACTCAGCACAGGGGTGATTACCAGGAATCAGGGGACAGTGTTGTATGGTCACCATTCATTCCACACACACGCTGCTATCGTGGTTGTGTGGGTCTTCTACATTGCCCACCTGTTGGTGCAGGGATTCACATCTACATCAGGCTAGGTCATTGTTCCCTTGTACCCATTACCCATTATATCACAATCAAACCACTTCTGACAATCAAAAACTAGAGCGTTGTTAATCTCAACTTGACTGACACACCTGTCTTGACTGACACACCTGTTATGTACTGTCATTTTTATATCTTAGTGCATTTTTGATAAGGTATATATTATTAGTGTTTACAGTTTATATATAGATTAATAAGTTTGTAGGCATAAATGTTTTACTAAGGAGTCTTATGTATTTAGGCATCAATGGATGATATTGTATTTTTTAAAAGGGATACTGTATTAGGAGTTCAATATAACCCTTATTTTATTACATAGAATAACATTTTATAAGTTAGATGTGTATTTTTAGACTTCAAGAATAAGGAAGAAATGTTTTGACAGTTTATATTTTCACATTTTCATATTTTTACATTTTCATATGTTTGTATGTATTAATTTGCTTAAAAGCATTGCAGCTTTAAGTAATTTGCATATGGCGCCAATGCTATGTATTTAAACAATGAATGAGAGTTCATTTAACAGTTCTGAGGAAGCTCGTGTTGTACGAAAGTGAAAGCGCTTAAACTCACTGTGTGGAAAATAAATTGCTTCAATTTTTAATAGCAATTTTAGTTATTTACCTTGGCTCTAACGAGACTTTATATGTTTTTGCACTGAGGGTCTGATTATATGACTGGCATCTATATTGTGGAGGCATCTCGTTTAACAGAGCAAACTTGTTTGTTAGTTCCTGACCGCTATACAAGTGCAAACAGTGACTTGGTTCGTTGTTTTACATTTCTCTTGTACCCATTACGTGTTACACCTATGATCTACTACATTGCCCCATTCAGACTGTATCTGACCATACACCTACAGCAGCTGGGAAGCCCACATAGGTTGATCGTTGTACAGATGCAGGATGACACCATTTTGTGTAATGCTGCCCCACATGTAGGACCCCTGCCACATCATGCCACATACCTGCTGTTTGGTGTTGACCTGTGCCTGACATACAAGGCCATGTCAACCCATATGTCATGTGTATGCTTCACCTACTGTATCCGCATCCCTCAGAATCACTAGGGCAGGTGACATTTACCTTGTCACGGTCATTCATGGATGTGTTTGGGTGACACATATATCACCCAGACAATCATTATGCTGTGGATCTACATCACAGTACATGTGAGACAGACATCCTTCCTAGCCTTGTTCGCAGCTATGTTGTCCATTGGATGGAGAATTGCAGGTATAGGCCAGGGATTACATCATTATCACTGCTTGACGGAGATACAGCAATATCATGGGTATTTCATCTGAAGCACAGAAGGTTGGCAAAGTCATCCTAACTATGGTGTAGTATTATGGCTGGGCCTGGGACGATGGCCTACCCTGTACCTATGGACGGTGAACCTATATTCATAGTTTGTCACATGTACAATTGTCTATCCACTATAGTCTTTCGCCACTGTATATTTCTGTGGCACATGATTGTCCTCTGTATTACATGCAGGTATGCTGTGTACGCTGCACATACGCCACAGTTGATGACAGTGTATCTGTGTCCCTAACACTGTGATACTGAGGACTACCACACATCCTTCACAGCATTCCATGCATATGTCCATTCTATTCTTCTTTGGCCTATGGGGTGTTAAGGCAAACATTACTCAAGTCCCTGTTTGTGCATGCTTCATGTTGGTGTTTGGCCAGGCTCCGCTGCAGTCATGTGTTGGACAGTAGTGTGTCTGTGTGTTTGCCATGTGTTTTATTGCCAGTACATCTGTGGGAGGTGTAGTTGGCACATGTTCCTCTTTGCAGGGACACCCATCCTGGTGTTTGTGTCATGCATCTGCACTTGGCACGTGCCATATGTCCTGTACTATTCCCACAGTCGTCTATGCCTTCATGCACTACTACTGCGTGTTACTGGCTGTGTGTATGTGGTACACATGGACATTGTGATGTTTGTCTTGACCTATTCCAATGCTAGAACGTAAACATCTGTCAATTAAGTCTTTTAAATCAAACTGTAACACTCATTCGTATTTTCAACATGACACTCATTAACACAGGAAGCTGGGATTAATAACATTTTATTACTGTGCAGCAGGAGGCAAAGGAGTATGCAGTCAAAGTTTAGACATTTGTTCAACTCTATACATGTTACATCTGTATGAGCATTCTGTATACTATCATCTTTTGCACACATTAATGATGTTGTCAGTCACAAGGCATTTACATTGCTAGAGTACAGAACATTGTATTCCTACAACAGTGCTCAGGTAATGCTTATTACATGTTTTCCCATGAGGATAGCCCAACCTTGCGAGACACATATTCAGTTAGACTGTACTTTGGTAAGTTCTGCTCTGACACGGTTCCAACACTGTTCATATTCAGTCCTCACACGGTGTCCTACTAGGTTCCTGTGTCTCTCTGCTGAGCAGCTGTACTCTGTGTTACAGCTCACAAGCCTATCCTCCTCAGTAGAAGGATGACAGATATACCTGTACATACATGTATTATTCTGTAACCGAAAGCAGATGACTAATGCTGACTGACATACACCTGCTGCACTGGTTACTGCTAGGGTTAGGGTTCAATCACACTGCAGCTACACTACAAGCAATTACATGCATGAGAAGCTGTACTGCTATATTGTCAGGTAGAATAATATGCATTATACACTATTAGCTTCTAAAGTTGCACGTCATATTATGTTTAAATATGTATTTTGCTAACATTCTCCCTCCTTTGATTGCTTCTACTCTATCCAGAGACATATACAACATTATTTCATTCCCTGGCGACTTCCTCTCTGGAACGTTTAACTAGGCAGGTAATTTGATGTTCATTGCAAGTAGGATTGCATTTTCTTTTGACAAATACCACTACAGGTCTTGATCCATAGTCTCGGTACAGGTATGTTGCCAGAGTCCCTGACTAATACTTACATGCACAGTATCCGCGACTAGACACATGCTCCCAATATGAGCAGAACAACACAAATGGCAATCATGATATTCAGTATGACTGACCCCATCCACCCAATGGTTTGTGGAAATGGTTCGGCAGTGGGTTTGGGCCTGGTTCCGCCATGGATGACACCTGCTATATTACCTGTAGGTGGGCGTTGCTTTTGGTCTCTTCATGTGGTAGTTGGACACAGCGATCTTCTTCAGTAAGCGCCAAGACGCACCAATTCTCAGCGCCACGGTGCAGTCGCACTATTACATTTTCTGACACAACAGTTCTCATTGCATCCAGTTCATCAGTCACATGTTCAGGAGCGGAAGTCACATTCATCCTTCCTCCGACAGTTTTTGATAACTTCCTCTGTTCCCTGATTGATTTCACTACTCCAGAAGCTGGGGTGTTCCAGCCCAGGTTGTGACGCTGTCACTGAAGTCCATATGAATCGGTATTCCTTTATCTCTTGCAGAGGACTGACATGTCAGAACAGCTTCCATTTCACCCACTGGATTAGTAGGTTTCTCGACTGTGTTCCCAGTTCTTCGAGCTATATGTGTTATAGTTCGCTTCGCACCCACAGGCAATTGTACAGTATGTCATGTGACTGGAGCCAGATAACCCAAATAACAACTGCCGGACCAATTCCCAGGTAACCATTGCTATGCTTATTTCCCACAAACAACATAACTATATTCTACTTTATTACTGATGCGGGTTACCTCTGCATGTAACAAATTCCTGTCTCTAACAGAGGACTGTTTATACAATTCAGGATGTTTCTGCACATCCTTCAACATTGTTCTCATGATGTTTCAATACAAATTAGGAATGGTGCTACAAGTAGTACTGTGATCTTTGGCTGTTATATGACATTCGTAAGACACAGTTATGTTACAAATACTCCCACCAACTGAAACTGTACCATGTTTATGATAACATACAATTCCTTTTTGTGTAACAGGTAAGTACATTGCCACGTTGTCCTGTGATCTCACAGAACCTGTATCAAAGTGTAGATATTCACAAGTCTCAATCTATCCCCAAGGGGACAACATGCATCGGAAGTCCTCCATATGATGTAGGTATGGCAGTACAAACACAGCAATTTAAAGTGTTCCTAGTCTCTATATGCACACGCATCATGCCTAGGTATCTGTTGAGGTGTGGAAGACACTCTGTGGCCAGTTCATCACGTATCAGTATTTGTATCCGTGTAGTTATATGCAGGTAAGGTCCCGGAAATTGTAACGTAAACACAAACATGGTTAATAGGTGTATAATCATTAGGACAGCAAACATAAATGTCTTTGGGGTTGCTTTGTATTGTTATACAGTCTTCGCCGGGTGATTCGGCTCTTTGGTATATCAGCTACAAGATGTCAATCAGACTTGATATCCTTTACCAGTTTGAGAAATGTGAGGTGGACCCAGGACGACCTCTCTGCAAACTTTACTGCGGTAGGCGCTGCCAACAGTACCCGTACAGACATTCGCACTGTCCACTTGGCAATAATGTTCTTTGGATAACAGTGACATACACACAGGATACTGGTGTCAGCTATGCTTCCGCCTTCGCTTGCTCTTATCTGTAACAGACTTTAACTGAGGAACAGTGTTACTAGTTAACAATCCTCTCATGTCACCTACTACTGAGTCATCGACCGCTCTGCAGGCATGACAGCTTTCCACTCTGGCACATGATATGCCATTCCACATACTACTCAAGTGGGTGCAGCAGTTTACATTTGGAACTGTTGTCATGCTCAGCAATGCTAGAGGTAGACAGCTCATGTAACTCGCCTGGATGTCACCCACCAAACTCCTGTACTTATTTCTCGATCCCATTCTGCGCGGCAGCAGTCGTGTTGAGTGTGGGTTGTACATGCAATTGACATTCATGGTAATACGAAGTAATCCCCAGGTAGCGTGATTGTCTGGTTAACTACATGTGTTCTATTGTCACTGTAGCTTCTTTACAGCATGCCAGATCTAGGGATACTTAATTTTACTGGCACCTTTGCCACTGCTGCTGCATCCGGATTACTGGTTGGGAATGCTTCTACCCATTTTGATTATATATATGTGTAATCGCTAAACAGTCTTTGTTCCCTTCACATTTATGCAGATGTATGAATTCCATACAAATAGTACGGAACGGTTAGGGTGGTGTAGGTAAACTCACTCCCTTCGGTTTAAATACTCCCTGTGCATGATATCTACGGCAAACGTGACACGCTGCTCATGAGGTTTGTATGTGGTTCGTAATTCCGTATGTTAGGGGTATTCTGTTAACCAAATGTACCATCCCCCCTGTTGAGACATGTCTGTACCCATGGCTCCACAAAGCCGCATATCTGAATATATTAGACGTTAATATTGGCTTTCTCACTGTGGATATGTGCAGTCCGTGTTCAAGGATTGCTCCTCGCCATAACCACGCCGGCTTTTCTGCTTTCGTAGTTGCTGTTTGCATTGTTTGTACAGTTTCTACATCTAAACAGTCTGAGGTTTGTCATTCCTCATTCACACAGACACTTTCCAACTGTGACGCTGCTTGTTTTGCAGGTGCATGAGCTCATGCCTCAACTTTCCTACTGTTATCCTGTTGCTTTCTATGCCCTGCACATTTACAATTACCTACTTCAGTGGGTAACTGCATGTAGTCTAATGCATTCAGGTTCGTATGCGCATGATTAATCGGTTTACCGTGGATGTTATCATTCCCCTATTCTTCCACTGCTGCTCATAAACATGCACTGCACAGACAACAGAATGGCTATCGGGACATATGTGCACACATCACTTTGCCGCTACAGTACAAGCACGTGGTAAAGCTATCTATTGTGCTGCGTGAGCAGACACGCTATGCTGCAGGGTTTGGCCGCCTACAATGTCATTATCAATAACTAGTGCATAAACTACTTCATTAGCTCCTGTAGGACTCTGTCTACATGATCCGTACACATTAACTGTCACCTCTGCATCATCTAAGGGTATATCAGTGTTATCATGTCTGTGTGTAGTTATTTAATCCATTTCGTATAGGCAACTGTGTGGTGTGCCATACACAGGTGTCAGACGTGACGCTGATAGGTTTCATGTTGTACAACGCTCAATCACCATGTGAGGTTGACTCAGTGGTATGGTCAGACATGACAAATGTCTAGCACGAGTCAGGAATTCTATCTTCTCTTGCAGCAGATTGATCGCAACTGCATGACACATTCTCACAGTGAGAGGGTGGTCTAGTAACATTACGGCCGGGCCTGTACTGCCATGGGTGCTACAACAACTGCTCAGTACACAATGTGGCACTGACCATGCCACAGTGTCCAACTGCAATGAGTAGTCATCTATTTAGCGTTGCTTACTTCCCTGCTGTTGCATCAAGACTGACGTCATATATCTCCGCTTACAATCTACGGTCTGACAACATGTGTTATGATTATTCACGAGACCTACTACAGCTGTTAAGGCTATCAATCGTTCTAGTCTGCATAACGCTGTTTCTGCTACTGTGTGTTGTGCTGCCATAGGTGTATTAAAGGTTAAGGCAAACAATACAGCGGATTCCACAGCATTGTTTGGTATCCAGATTTAACATGTGTTAGTCGGCCCAGACACGACATCATTCCCTTCTTGTTAGTTGGCTTGGGTGCTTATTATATTGCTACCTTCCTATCTGCATGTGATGTTCTACCCTACTTGGATACCAGATATGCCAGGTAATTGACCTGTATTCTCTGTAGTTGCAATTTATGCTTGCTTACTTTATGTCCCTGTTCTGCTGATTATCTCAATAATGCTATTGTATCTTCCATACATTGCTGCTGGGTAGGGGCCGCAAGCAGAATATCATCCAATTAAAGTGGATCTTGACTGGCCCCGGTGGAGTTGACACCGAATGTAGCTAGCCATCCCCTGTGAGAATATCGCTGTACTTTCACAGTAGCCCCGCTGATAGCCGGGTATGGCTGTATCTGTCACCCTGACTGTACAAGCAAAGCAATACGAACTATGTGGATGTATAGGTATTGCAAAGTAAGCATAGCTTATATGTACCACGGTAAGATACTTCTGTGGCATGTTCATAGCATTGAATATAGTGTGTGGGTCTGGCACCAACGCTACCCTAAGTATTCTTACATTATTTACAGCTTATACATACTGTACCATCCGCCATTCCCTTTTGGTTTCCGATCAGGAGATACAGGGTATTGCATGGTGAATAGCGATTACTTTGTGGATGGGGAATTCTCTCTGACTTTGCAGATATCTTCTGGTGTCCACGGTCTATACGCCACGGGGTTGGGTCCTGGCCTTCCTGTCCTGCATGATGGTTCGGTACTTCAATTAATTGACAGATATCCTCACTCTGTTTTAGTACTGTGTTCTTACCGGGTGTCCCTAGGTATGTTACGTGTTCGGGATGTGGTTTCAATAGCTTCTATTACATTTGTTCGTTGTGCTACCTCTGTTGCCACAGGATAACGTGTGGGGACTAGCCTGCCCTCCCGCTTAATATCCTGCATGTGGTATCTGAGGTGGTAGGGTGTTGTCGGGCGGTCGGTACTACTGTATTATGATCTTCTCTGTGTACGTATGATGCTTAGCCATTTGTAGTGTTCTATTCCCTTCGGTACACTACCTCAGTCCACCGATGTGCATGACGGATACCCAATTGTCGCTGTTTTGTCGCCTGCACATCTTAGGGCTGCCACCTTTTCCAATGCACAATGTGGGACATTAGTGTTCAGAACGTGTAATTTGCCTGGAAAATGCATACCCACGGCCAGTATGTAGGTCAGGAATTCACGCTTTGCCAGGAGAGCGACCAATTGTTGTAGCATTTCAGTTGCTTATTCTGTTTATTATTATATTTTGCTGTTCCACATACAAATTTACTGTTTTATGCTACCATCTTGATATATATCTGGGAAATGTTTGTCCTGAGATATCAGGACATTTGACATTTGTTCGGTTTATTTACAGGACACGGCTGGCCAGAGAGGGCATATCCCTCTCAGGGTGGAACAGGTGTTTACCTTGGAACATATGCATCAAATTTTCAGGGATTACAATGTTTCAGTAACGATATGTTGCCTAATATACCATCAATGTCATATTTATTACCCCATTTTGCTGCGTAACTCACATTATGTGCTCTCTGCGATTGCATATTCTTCACGACACCCAGCAAACGCGGATCACATGATCTGTTGCCTCGATAATCTCCCATATCCTCTACACGACTGCTACGCACTTTCTGTCATAACACGTGTGTCTCCTTCCCTGTATCCACTGTAGTGTCTACAATCACTATTTACTCTGCTGTGTGTTCCCTGACCTATGTTCAGATTTAACAGTATGTGGGTAGGTCTTCGACCCGATATCACTACTGTTAACAGAAACACAATGTAGTCTGGTCCCTGATCTACAATAGACACAAAAAGGCAGACACTCCTTACCTGGGCCTCCTGTTTAAGGCTGCACGCTTTCTTCTTGGGATCCAGTTTTCCGCTTTTCAGCCACAGATCAGACAGTAAACAGCCTCTTTACACACAACAATTCAGTCGGAGGTCTTTTCATTCAAGAAGAACCATTTATGCATATTCTCCAGCTGCATATGTCTAACCAGCCATGCACTCTGACCTGTAGCTTACCAAGGGAATACCAAGGATCACAATGTGAAATAAGTTGTTACAACCAGACTGTAGTTATCAGTAGGCTTTTCTAAGTGACAGCCGATAACACAGGAGGCTCGGGTTCGAACGCTTTAGTAGTGTACACAGGCAGGCTAAATAATATACAGTCCAAGTATGAGAGTTTTGTCTGACTCTATACAGTAAGCAGTTTCTTTATATAGTGTTTACAATCAGCTTTTGCCCACCTTACTGACGTGGTCGGTCACAGGGCATTTCCATCACTATGGTCCGCAATAGTCTATACATACGTGGGTGCTGGGGTCGTGCTTTTAAATTGTTTTCTCATGGGAATAACACAGCCTTGCAAGGCACCTTGTACATTACAGTATCCTTTTGTGATTGTAGCTGTTTCAAGGACCCTAGACTGTTACGATACAGTGGACAGTTAATTTCTTAATACGCTGCTTTGTCTCTCTGGTAGGAGTTGTACTGCTATCTTCGATTGAGCTCACAAGGCCATCCTCCTCTGGGGAAGGAGTGCTGTTATGCATGTACATACATTTATTGTTCTGTAACCCAGCAAATAATTAATGATGACAGACATGAGCCTGCTGTACTGCTTACTGCCAGGTTCAGAATTCCATCACAGTACAGCTTAGCTTCACCAATTACATGCAGGCTTAGTTCTACTGCCATATTGTACGGTACAATTCAATACATTATATAGTATTTCGAGTGTAAACTGGAACTTCATATGTGTTTCTATATATTTTACTTAACAACATCCATCCAGCCATATGCATGTTGTTCCGCCCTTTACCTTGACCGTGTGTATTTGTCCGTCCAGCCACGCTTAATCTCCACATGTGATGTCCCAGTTTCCTTCTTTGCCTGTAGCACCCTGTTAGGACGCCCTGTGTGGTAGGCACCTGTTCCGCTATATGTGATCGACTTCACTGCAAAGATAATCATCGATGCGGTGGTCCAACGACCGACTTGTCCACATGTGTACAGTTATGTGCACCGTGGTCGTATGCAAACCTAGATGGTTTGGACGGGTACATACTACATGCCGGATGTACACATTCTGCTGACACATTCACATGCAGCCATTTACATATCTGTACCTGCGGTGGGTTGGTGACATGTGGGTAATGATTTGCCCGCTGTGGCATTGCCTAACACAAACTTCTTACCACAGTTCAGGTATGCACATTGTGTGTGGTTGTATAGCTGCACACGGATGCTAGCAGGTTTGGGTGCAGGGGTATACATGGGTGTGACTGACATGTACAATGAGGCTATTGTGTAGTACATCCGAATGCATGGGTTCTGCTTCTGGATATTACACTTCATCATACACCATCCAGTGTATGCAACAGAGACGTTGCTGGGTCTGGGATATGTTGCTATGCACATGTTTGCCTGTGTTTGAGGTATCTTGCTTCCTTACTGTTGTTATGTCAGCACAGCTACCCGGCTATGTACTGTCACTACTGCTTGTGACCATTATGGTTGGCACCTTTTCCAATGCCCATAGTGGGGCATGTTATGTGGACACTTCGGAATTTGCAGGACTACACATACCCAGGGCTAGTGCAGTTGACAGAACTCCACTTGTTTGCCATACTATGAGCTTATTCTGTAGGCGTGTGGGTTCCGTATTTATTCTCTTATGTGATGTCTGTGTTCCATATCGTAATGTATATGTTTTATGCTACTATTTACATGTATATTGCGGAATTTGCGTGGCAGGATCGGAGGTCATTTTCCATTTTTACGATTGTTGCAGGGACACGACTGTCCAATCAGGGACTGTCCATGGCACATTGGGACAGCAGGTAACCCTGGTGACCATGCCCATGTCGCTACTGGGGTTTCCACCTTTTCCATTTTCCGATCTGGGATATTTCCGGACTCACATCTGACTTTACAGGCCGACACATACAAACGGTCACTATATAGCATAGAAATTCACTTGTTTGCCTAAATAATATGCTTATTATTGTGGCAATTTCCTTGCTTATTCTGTTTATTGTGTCATTTAGGTATTTCTGTTACAGAAATAACCAATTCATGCTACCATTACATTAAATACGGATATCATTTTGTCCTACAATCGTAGCACATCAGCCATTTCTAATACGCTTTTTCGGGACACAACTGTCCATGGAGAGACTGCCCCAACCAAAGTGGGACAGGTGGTGACCTTAGTCGCTGCTCCTATGTCGGTGCGGCGCTGACATGCGGCTGTACACCTTCTCTGAGTGTAAACACTGACAGTGCATTGCGGGACTAACGCGGTCTTATGCGTATCCTTTGCTCCTTGGACGGGTACACTTATGCCTTCGTGGCTTCTATTTGCTTCTCCGCTAATTTGGGACGGGACTATGTTGCATACTGTACGGCGCTTCATTCTGCACAGGACCTGGCTGCTGCCATTACTATTGTGGGCGGACTGTGGCTGTCAGCACATTAGGTTGCTCACCTCATGCCGGCTTAGACACGCCCAGACGATCCTACCTGGGCTCGCCATGTACACTACGCACGTGTCTGTGATTCCGGTGCACTCTCATTAATATGTATATGGCGCTACTGCGCCGGATATTCCATGCACCGCCGGCACAGGCCTTACGCCGGCCTTGCGCCGAGCTTCATGAATCCCGGGGAAGATTTTTATTTTGGCCCAAACTGAGTTAATAACCCCCCCATCTTGGCAATATACATTTATTTCGCCAATTTTAAAACCTAATAAAGATCCAACTAGTTGTACTTCATATCGGCCCATCTCATTACTTAATGTTGATTATAAAATGTTTATGAGTATTTTTGCTGATAGATTGAAGACAATCATTCCCGGCATTATAGATATAGATCAGACAGGCTTCATTGTAAATAGAAATACTTTTGATAATATAAGAAGAACTTTAACATTAATTGATTTTGCAAATAGGAAAAAGAAAGATTTAACACTTATTAGTCTTGATATAAGTTCAGCATTTGATTCAGTAAGTTGGGACTATCTGTTTACCTTACTGAAGTGCACAAACTTCTCAGATGCATTTGCAAATCTAATTGAGCATTTATACAAAGGAGTGTTGGCTTATATTAAGGTAGGAACATATGTGTCACAAAAAATACCCATTCTTAAAGGTACAAAACAAGGATGTCCACTTTCTCCACTATTATTCACTTTAGTAATGGAGCCTTGGGCTAATTTGATCAGAAACAGTACTGACCTAGAGGGTTTTGAAATAGATGAAAATACAACATCCAAAATTCAACTTTTTGCAGATGATGTTCTAATTACATCAGCAGGATCTAATTCTTCTATGCAGTCTCTATTTGATAAAATGATGAATTTTAAAAGTATTTCTGGTTTAATATTCAATGAAGAAAAAACTAAAATACTACCTATATATACACGAAAAAATATTCTCATTAGTGATTATACTAAATATGTACCCAATTCAGGTCAGATAACTTATTTAGGTATAATACTATCTAAAGATATTAAATCTATTATATATAATAATTATAATACCTGTTTTCTTAATATACAAAATCTTTTAATATCTGGAATAATATGTTTTTACTATGGAGGAGAGACTTACAATTATTAAAATGATAATATTCCCCAAGATTTTATACTTAATACAATCAATAATACTTCCACCTACAAAAATAATTATCAAGAAACTGAATACACTAATGTTAAATTTCCTATGGGCACCTAATAGACCTAGGATTGCATTAAAGAAACATACTAATAGCTGGTCTCAAGGGGATATTTCTTTTCCAGACTTTAATTTATATACTATCTCTTCTATTGTAAAAGTCATTACTTTATTAATAGATCAGTCATATGTCGCAAAATGGAAAGATTATTGGGAGCTAATTAGTATGCACTTCATGAAAATCTCCTTAACACATAAAAATATGATTGTAAATAACTCCATGTTATGGTTACTAAAGGAATTTTGTACTTCACCTATTACACCTAAACATATGGTTTGTTACCCATTAAATATTATTATTAGCTATCGTAACTTTATATTCATGCACCCTAAGTATAGGGAATGGAATTTTATTATATTCCCTATAATGTATACTCAGGGTATGCTTTTGTCATCTACTTCTGAAGGAACTCATTTAGCTATAGATAATGATCTAAAGTACTGGTATCAGTTGATATCTGATAATAAAGTTAAAAATCTAGATTTCTTAAAACAAGAATTTGATCTAAGAGAAACTTGCTGGTTAGAGGTTCAGACCTTTAGACAACATCTCATTGATAGAATAGACCTAATGTCTATAACAGTTAAATAATCTATTCCAACACTGATTGATTACTTGATATTAAATTTACAACATAAAGTTTCTGATAAAGGTAAACTTTCATACATACATAAAATTATCAGACAAGAAACTTTTTACAGTGTAGATACATACTGGAATTATTTCACTTCTATTAATGGGGACCCACCAAATCAACAAGATAAACAATATATATTGGAATCTGCCTATAGAACTACGTCTTCCATTGTCTGGAGACTTTATACATGGAAATTTTTACATAGATCTTTTTATACACCTTTGATGATGAATAAAATAAATAATAAAGATAATCTATGTAAGAGATGTAATGTAGAAATTAATGCTGACTGGGCTCATATGTTTTATGACTGTATAAAATTGAAAGAATACTGGAAGTCAGTTAATGAATTTTTGCAGGCTCTTTTTACAGATAATTTCATTATTTCCAAATCTCTTATATTATTCAACACACCTGTACCTCAAAGTGTTAAAAAGGTTAAGCTTCCCTTGTTATGGTCTATTCTAGCAGTGGCTAGGAAAATAATAACCAGAAATTGGATTTCAGATACACCTCCTTCGTTCAATGAATTTAAAAATGTTATGAATATAGTGTGCCATATGGAAATAAACACAATTAGGTCAAGAACAACTAGAAAAACATCTTATTATATTGTATGGGATAATTTACAAAATTTGTTAAAAAAATCCTAATTTCAATAGCATGGTATTTTAGTTTAATTAATTGATCTGATTGTAGTGGATGTCTTTGTAAATACTTCAGTTGTTTTGTTGAATGTTATAATCATATCTATTTTTAATTACTTGTATAAAATTGTTATGATATTTCTCTTGTATGTTAAAACAATAAACCTGTTTTGAAAAAAAAAGGAGTAACAAAACAAACTGAATGTAACTGTGTAGCCATTCACAAGGTAATACAGAAACACTATTTGAGTTTATTGTATTGGTATCCAGTGAGTACAAGCTTGCAAAAGTCTGCACTGCATTCTGTCTTATGATTAAAGACATGAAGAAGTGTGTAGTTATCCTTGACTCAGAAGCAACAGCTCACGGCTAGAGCATACACCAGAACCTGGAAGCAAATGGTATTCAAACAAAATCCTTTATTTACACGTTCGATATCCACCAAAACGGACAGCTCACAGATAAACACACTGATGCAGTCAAGCGCTTTCGCCCGGGCTCTCCCAGGCTTTTTCAAGACAACTAAAACGGGGAATACATTCCCATTTTATATACTTTTCCCTTCCCAATTATACTATTATTGGTTGTGCTTGATTGAATTATTTATACTTCATTAAGCAATCCATGATGCTTAAAGCCATATTAACAAATTCTTTCAGACTTTTCTTAAAAACTGCGTTAAACAAAAGTATTGCACAAACATTTTCACAACATATTTAAAACAACATTCTTACACACATTATTAGGGATCCACCAACACCAAATTGAATTGTAACATCCTAATGAGTTAAAAAGTTTGTTTTCTTTATAAAAGACCAAGTAATAAATATCAAAAAAATATATAAAAATTTTTGACTACAAAAAGTCATATTAGAGTGTAGATCTTCACAGTTTTAAACAATGTGTATAAATAGCTATCATAAGACAATAGTTATTAAAAATAATAATAAGGGTGTCTTGGATATACCTATATATGCTACCTCTTATAAGAATAAATACTCAATGTTTAAAAAGGTTCCACTAAAAAAAAAAAAACATTAATAAAACATTTTTAAATTTATTTATATAATATATCTACTTAATAAATAGTCCTACTTTGCTATAAGTTGTGCAAATATAAACAAGTGCAAAAAAAGTATGGACATTGTGAACTTCTATATAAATAATCAATACTGAAAATGTCATCCTATTTTCATCTTTGTTCACAGCAAACAAACATATCTTTAGGTGTGTTATTGCTTAACTTAACAAAAAACCATTAAAAACCTTAACACCTTTGCATTGGGTAGTCCCACTATAGTCTTGCTCTTCGTAATTTAAGGGCACTGTTAATACTAATGGCGTCATTAAGACCTGGTGGTTTTGTGGCATTTAATTTAATTTGCCATAATAATTCTTTATATTCAAGAGATGCCTCCCAGTCACCTCCTCTTATGTTGGTACTTACTTGCTCCAACACCAAAAATTTTAAGCACATATTACCACAAGTTACAGAGTGCTTAAAAAATGCATTAGATTCTTTTCTATTTTTAACTTCATAATTATGCTCATATATCCTTCTTTTTAGAGTCATTTCAGTTTTTCCAACATAAAAGCTTAAACAATGTTCACAAATTCCCAGGTAAACAACTCCTTTTGAATTACAATTAAAATGACCTGTTGGAAATTAATATTTCTAGATTTTAAATAAATACCTTTGTTGTGTAATATAAAACCACATTGATTGCAAGAATTGCATTTATAAGTTCCTCTAATGGGCTGGTTCATATTGTTATTGGGTGGTGCATCTCTTTCCAATAATTCTTTCAGGTTACAGTCCCTTTTTCTAAAGAATTGGGGTTTAATGGGAATACTTTTTTTAAGCTCATCATTGATAAAAAGAATAGGACAAAACTTATTTATAGTGTTCTCAATTTCCACATTGCTATTATTGTATGTGTATAAAAAGGAAGGCTTTTTTAACCTATCATTATTGCTTGTACTAACTATTCCTTGAGTTTCTGTATTACCCAGTAGTGGGGGAAATTGTGTGCTCCTTTTCTGAGAAATTTCATTGGCCAACATTACAAATACGTCAATTGGATAACCTTTTTCCAAAAATAGTTTTTTCAAGTATTCACTTTCGTTGTTATAAAGGGAATCTGTGCTACAGATTCTAGATGCTCTTATTAGTTGCCCTTTTATGATCCCCTTCTTTTGGAACAGCGGGTGGTTACTTTCAAAATGTAAAAGCATGTTTGAGTAAGTGTTTTTTCTGAAAATACATGATTCAAACTGCTTAGATATATTATTCTTCCTTAAAGTTACATCTAAATAATGCAGTTCAAAAGGGTTAATTTTGTATGTGAAATTTAGAAAACTAGTAGAGTCATTAATATGTTGTATAAACTTTTCAAATTCAGTAATGTTGCCTTTCCACAAAATACAAATATCATCCAGGAATCTTTTATAGTGAACAATATTTTTTACCCAACTTGTTGAAAAAATAAATTTGCTTTCCCAGAAATGTAAAACTAAATTTGAGTAGGCCGTGGCACAAGGTGTGCCCATTGCAACCCCTTTTTGTTGTTTGAATAGTTCTCCATTGAAAATGATAAAGTTATTATTGAGTATAAGTTCCATAAATTCTATTATTAAGTTAATTATGTTGCTGCTAAAACCCGATTTTTCAATAAGTATTCTGCTGAACCATTCTATACCGATGGTGTGGGGAATGCTAGGGAATAAGTCCACTATATCGATGGTAACCATATAGTTGGTCATGTTAAAAAATTCACTCTTTATCCCTTTTAAAAATTCCCATGAATCCTTGCAAAGGCATTGTATTGATGAAACAAGTTTTTTGGTTGAAATGTCAATAAATTTGCCCAATGGTTCAGTAATGCCTTTTGCACCAGCAACTATCGGCCTAAATTTTAAGGGGTCAAGGCCTTTATGGACTTTCGGAATGCCAAATATAATTGGCGTCAGGGGTTTCTGAACATAAAGATAGTTAAATAATTTTTCATTCAGAACTCCTTGCATGAGATGATCTTCTAACTTAAATTTAATATTTGCATATGCAATATTGCGTTCATTGACAGAGACCTCTGTGTATTTTTCTGTGTCATGTAAAATATTAGAAATGTGTGCTTCATATTCATGTTTGTACATCAGAACTACTCCGCCACCCTTGTCCCGTTTCATTGGTCTAATCCCCTCTTGTTTAAAGAACTTAATGGTATCGAAGTAATCCTTTGTGAAGTTGTTGGCATTATATTCCTTTCCATTTTTTACCAAACTTCTGAACTCTGTTTCAGCCATATCTTCAAACACTTTCAGGACAGGATGGAGGGGTGGATTAAATGTACTGGCTCTTTGAAAGAGATTGTTGGTATTCTGTTCACCTTTAAAATAAATATTCAAGTTTAAATTTCTGGTGAAGAGTTTTAGTTCCAGAATAGTTTTTGAGATGTTAATGGGTTTCTCAGGTACATAATGAAAGCCCTTCTTAAATAATTCAAAAAACAAGTTATTTACCGTAACATCAGTATAATTGTAAATAGAAAAATTCCCTTGTTTTGCCACTGTACAAGTTGGCATATTAATTGTTTCTATCCTTAAAGAGGGCATTGGAGCAACTATCTCTTGAATTTGCTCCACCCCTGGGCTGACTGATTTGTTTCTCTGTATGTTTGTCTCCCTGGGGTATAGTGAAAACCCTGATCCTGAACCTGATTGGGTTTATAAGGTGGTCTCTCCCCTCTTTTTTGGGTGAAGGTATTATTTTGACCGTCATACCCATCATACCTCTCATTATATGTTCCTCTTGCCATATTTTTATAATTGTAATTATTGCTGTATTTTCTGGGGTAGGGCCTGTCAGCACCTTTTGAAAACATATATGCTACCCCATTGTTATAATCATACAAGTCTCTTTCAAGCTTCTTAATCTTTCTTTGCACAATCCTATCACAGTGGTTATCTACCTCTATAAATGATTTCTCATAGTCTCTTTTAATACTTGAAAAGTTCATGTTGTCAGTAATGCTGGCATTAATGGAATCAATGTCAGCAAGAAGCACATTTGTTTTATCTTCATAATCAACAACCATTAGTTTCAGCAATTCCAGGCCTGTTCTATCATATAAATCTGAAATTTCATTAAATAACTTTGAACCTGGATTGGCGTTATTAGGCATTTTGTTGAAGCGCAGCCCTTTAGGTACGCGCCCCACTCTTATACATTCATTTAAATATTCTATTTCAAGCTGGGTGGTTTTGAAGGAATACAATTTGTTATTAAATTCTGCTACTAGCTGCTCAAGTTGAGCATTATTAGTGTTATCATTTTTGTTGAAGTTCATCGTACCTTCAGCAAACTTGTAATGCTTGCTAGTCCATTTTTTAATGTTAAAACCATTAGATGCAGCCCCTTGCTTCGGCGCCGAACTGGGACCCTTTTCATGCTGTTCTTGTAGCGTTTGGCATGAATTACGGAGATCTTCTGTAATGTCAGCAAAAGTGTTCCTTTTTCATTTGACTACCGGTTCCTGGTTGTCCCTTAACGTTTTGGTGGATATCGAACGTGTAAATAAAGGATTTTGTTTGAATACCATTTGCTTCCAGGTTCTGGTGTATGCTCTGGCCGTGAGCTGTTGCTTCTTGGTTTACTCGTTCTTTTGCTTTGGATTTATTATCCTTGACTCAGGATACAGGGCACTACGCTTCAATTTCAAGCCAAAAGCTCAATGTTGTTAAAAGACTATAAAAATATATCCACCGTTAGCTGATGGTCATGATGCCTAGATTTGCCTTCCTCTCCATGTGTCCTGGACGCTCAGGGACATGAGGAACAAATGGATTAAAATTGGATAGGGGCTTGATGGTACATGAGGGGTGCATGGCCAAACAAATTGTTTAAAAAATGTATTGGAAGGAATCTGACAATTGTTAATACTTCAAACTTGTCAACTAGAAAATTTAAAGATTGAGGGACTGCATATAAGCAAACACACACAAACACACATTTCATTGCATATTTGTATCAGGGACATCTTGACAAAACAATGCTCATAATCAGCTACACTGATCAAACAATTGCCTACCTCAAACTGGTATATTGTATGTGATTTCAGTGGGTCACTGTGTTATGACCTCATTGTGGAGTTGCCACCTTTTGAAATTCCCAAAGTTGGACTTTTTTTAATGTAAACAGGATTTTTCCATACCCATACTCACTGCAATGGACTAGATTTTACTTTTTTTTGCCAAAATAAAAGCTAATCTGTGTAGAGTTTGAGTTGTTTGTGATGTTTGTTATGATTTTAAGTTGTTTAAGATACAAAGTAAGCAATTTATTCAACTAACAATGGAAACTTAGGAAATATATTTTGTCCTAAAACCTCAGAACATTTATAATTTTTATTCCAAAGGACACAGCTGTCCAAATACTGTCATAAGTAAAATGGGACAGGTACTAACTCTACCTCCTTGCCTATATATAAAAATGCCAGTGACATACACATTTGGAGAAAAACATTCCTGGAGAATCCCTTAATGGTACAACTTTAGAATGCCCAACCAATTTGGTGGTAATACAGGCTAACAAAATTGTATTTTATTAGTATTTAAGCAGTTTAAGATTAAAAATAAACAATTAAGGTGAAAACATATAATGAAGTGTTTTTCTTGTCGAAATAATTTTAGATTCTGTATTTCCATTGATGAGCACTTTCACTTTATAAGAAATCTTAATCAGATCTAAGTTCCACCACAAAGCTTCACTGTATTTATACATTCTTACAAACAATGAAACAAAGCCAGCACAAAAAGAAACTAGGCAATGGGAGAGTGGATTTGGTCAAGGGCAGTGAGACTGGTCTGTAATTAAATTGATATTTAACACAAAAGAAGACACTGGCTAAAAAAAAAAAACAACAACAAGACCCTACACGGGATGTGAAGGGTTGAGCTGGCCAATAGTGTTGCAAAGAAGTGGTAGATGATTGGCTTGTGGGCTAAAGCTAGTGATCATTTGTAGGTAGAAAAACCTTAGGTATAATGTGATTGGTTGGGAGTAAGCTTTGGAGCAGGTGCACTGTTTCCTATATAAGGTAATTAATACAGTCAGACGGTAGCTTGCTTTTATGAAAAGTTTCCTTAAGGTTTACATACAAAAGAATGTTATTTAACTGGATATGTCAGAAAGTTTTCTTTTATTATTATTAGTGAGTCCATGTCTCTGAAACAACATTTACAATTCTCCATAATAACAAAACCTTGGGGCTGATTTCAAAAGACTTAATCTTAGTAAAAGTGACCACTTACACTGAGAGTATGTTAAGAGCAGGTATTTTGAAATCTGGCCCCTGGCATAAGCCTGTTTGTAGGTAGGCATTACACTGAAGTAAGTCACACAAACTGACAGGAAGTCTTTTGTGATCAGGGCAGACGTAACAGCACTCTTTTGGAATCTGGCCCAATGTGTCAATAAATAGAAGCTGAATAATAGGTTATATGAGCTAGTTGGGGTCTGTCGATACTGATAGGATATATGAGTTGCACTTTTTCCTTTAGTGGCTTCATCAGCTTATGCTAAAGTAAATTTAAAAAGATAGATATGGAAGGAGCAATAACTGTTAGTAAGAATAGGAGTGAAAGTATATGAATGCTTAGGGTCTATATCAGATTGTCGAATGCTGACAACTTCGAAGCTTCACACTTCAAACTTGAAAGTTCAAAGTCTAAAAACGTAGAATGTAAAAAAAAAAACACTTAAAACCCAAAACTCTGTATGCCCCCTGCACCCCACACACCCCCTGCTACGTAAATATACCAACTCCGAGATCACACTGCAGTGCAGTAAAGGGAAATCTTCCCTTCTCGCACTCTATGGCAATCTCCATTATATGTTTAGATGTTTTTACACTTCAAACTTTCAAGTTCGAAGTTTAGTGCTTCAAACTTGTCAGCATTCAACATTATGATATATACTCGAATGCTTATAACAAAAAAGATAAGACTAGTACATAAGCAGAGGTGGGGGTAAGTAAAGAAACCTATAAGCAGGCAAAAACATACATGGGGTCATACAATCACAGGATCATAGGAGTTACAAGGCAAGTGAGGCACTGGGCCATTTCTTTCTACCCAGTATCCACTCTTAGTCTCTGCCTCTTTTTTTTAAGAAGGGCTAAACGAGTCACACCAGGAGTGAATTTATGAATGCTCATTTGCAATGTTATTGTTCAACTTTCATTTATCATAAATATGCCAGTTAAGGATGAAATGAGACTACTGGCTATTTTAGATACGTTAATACTTTTACTGATGAGGAATGTGACATTATGTCCCACTCCTGTGTTCTCACATTTATTTTGTATTTTCTGTTTTGGACTGTTTTTTCTTCAGTAGTGTAAAGGAACACTGTGATTCTTTACTTTTTATAAATTAGCTTTATTGTGAAGAAAAGTAATTATTGTGTACTATTTCGTAGTATGTTTTATTTATGCATGTTTTATCAGCATTTATATATTAATATGTATCCTAAGTTTGGGGCATCAAAAGTAGGTGGAATAAAAATGCATCTGGTGCAAAGTGTGAATATTAAAAATATGTTCATGCTGATTGCATCATTCAGACATACGTACATGCAAAGAATCCAATCCAGCTCTAGATCTCCATTAGCTATGATGGAAAAAAGAGACTTTATGGGAAAATGATCCCACAGACAACAATGCCAAAATACAGCATATACAGTAAAGCCAATATAAGTCACAAACCTAACATCAGTAAATTTAAAACACAAAACATAAGAAATAAAAATGTTATTGTCTAACTCCATATAACAACTTAGACCACAACAACCAATACCAGCATTAATGCAATGACTAAAACAAACAATATATACAATATCCATTGCATAAAAAAATTAAAACAACACCTGTTAGTAAAAAGTCCTACAAATGGACATTCTGTAATACTTGACAAAACTAACAAACAATTGCAAAATAACTGAATGAATGAAATAAATAGAAAAAAAAAAAAAAAAAAGAAAAAATTACACTAAGAAAGAAATAAAAAAATAATGAAAAAAAAAAGAAAAGAAAAGAGCCAGACAAAACAACTTGCTTGTGATCCTTGATAAACTGATGTCATAGCAGCACAACTACAAGACAGCAACATCTCAGAATGTACTTATGACCAGATCTAGATCATGGTCAGTTGGGGTCCAGGGAATGTTGTGGACAAGACCCCACCCCCAAAGACATCCCACTGTCTCATTACTTGGCTATGTCTCTCCAGTAACCATAAACTGATCAAAACAAGTAGCATGCATACTATTTCTTTTTACTTTTACATTGATTGCAGAGATAATAATTTAAAACCTTTATTTCAAAATGTATACACAAAACACTGCTGCCATTTGCTTAATAAAACAAAACAGTTGCGCATTGAAAACAGACTTAGAACAAATACAAGTAACTTCTCTTGAAAGCAGACTTAGCAAGAGCAATAATAAACTTCTCTACCCTTGAAACTTACATACATAAAAAATGTATTGAAACCAGAAATCATTGAAAATGCATCTGGACAGTGGCAGAGAGCATGTACCTTGGCCTCTGGGCTGTTAGCCCCTTGCATACATTTCTGGATCATACATAAATGCATCTTCTCTTTTTTTTAACTTATTTTTCTTGTTTAACACAGCAGCAGTTGTTAGATTGTGTCTTAAATTTGTAGTTTTATACATTTTTTTTCAGTAAGCAATGAAGCAAAATGTGTAAATCAATAATGACAAAAGTATCTATTTCAGAACATTTCAACCATAAATGCAACATTTCTTAGAGAGTGTATTCAGTTTGTAGTTTTGAACATTTTCTTCCAGTAAGCAGTATCCATTTCATTGCATTTCAACCATAAAAAGCCACTTGAGCTGCTGTTTCTATAATCCACCAATATCTGTACTTAACAATTATGGCCACTGATTTGACTGTGACTGTGATAAGACAGCTTAGGCAATGTGCAATCTGTAATGTGTTCTTTATTTAAATGGGGCAGTTATTTTAACTTAGGGGAGCATATACTTATTCTATATTAAAGTACTGGAATTTTTACTGCTTTTATGTACAGGTACTGGAAGTAAGATTGTATATGTTGTGTTCTTTCTTTTACTTGTATGTGTTGTTTTACTTTCTGTGTGTAATCTCAAGAAGGAGCTGATGCATAAAATTTCATTTAGGCTACAAATAAGTGATCCTAAATGACAATAAAGTTTACTTTGAATCTTTGAATAAAAATGGCTGTAGTAAAATATTCCAATTTGCTTTATGCAAATGCACACTAGTCATTCAAAGACAGACTAATGACTTTCTGAGTCAGGCAGAAATAAGAACTGATTAATTAAGGACTCATTCATAAGACAGAAGAGGTCACTTAAGGTTAATCACTTGTTAGCAGAGGGGGTGGAGCTAGGAACTAAAATTTCTATTTAAGGAGTAAACTAAAACATTTCAGAGCTTTACCAGAAAGGCTCATCCAGACTCTGCTACACTTTGCTATGAAGGAAAGGTTAGTTTGCTTTTATTTTTTGTATTACTGTATTGCCTTTCTATATTTTGAATACTGTAGTTTGTTTTCTTTACCTTGTGTTTTGCTTGCATTCTGTTTTAACAGCATATTACAACTTCAAAAGAGACCACAGCTCTCTCTGTTCTGAGTCAGGCAGAATTTTTTTTTCTCACCCTTCCACCCATTTAAGTTGTCTTGTTAAATACCACTGTCTTTCTAGTTGCCCGCCTCTTATGTTAATCTGACCATATATCTCATTTCTCTCTACTTTCACTGGCTTATGTGAGTAATCACAAAATCATCATTTTTGAAATCCCACCCCTTCAATTATTTAAATTTATTGGCCATCCTACTGTATTTCATAGTACCAAAATACAAAAGTGACCACCCCTTTCAATCCATCTTGCTGTTTTAAAAATAGTAACTCTCCACTAAACCTTAACTTTTTAAACAGGTAAAACTCAAGTTACCTACTTTCACATCTAACTTCTCTAGTGCACACTGCAGAGTGCATTCTTTTCAATCTTACCTTTAAGCATCCCTGTGACTAGTACTTTCTCTAATACCTGCTGGAAAGCACTAGGAAGCCTTAAACTCATACAAACACTGAACTCTCCTTGTTAACAAGGAGAAATTAATAGTAGGCACTAAACAGCCTATAATTGCAAAGTACCTTGCTAAGGAAACAGCTCCTATACTTTACAAAGAAAAAAAAAAGCCCCAAACCAGGCATGTCCAAGGGTCAGCTTCCAGTGATTTCTCCTGTCCACCTGGTGAATCTGGGCATACTGGGGCAATGCAGCAATTGCCTCATGTACACAGGCAACCCTCTCCTCCTACCACCTAACACTACAACCTGTGAGAGATGCACTTACATAGCCAAAATGGAAGCAAAGCTCTCTCCACCCAAGATTGTGCTAAACAGTCAAGAGGAGAAGGTTAACACCCACACTACACCTCAAGCAACACATAGCCCTTCTAAACCCGCACCACCAACACCCACATATAGCAACACTAAATCCACATATGCAGAGGCCCTTAACTGTAACCTGCCCAAGCAACAAAGACCTCTGAAACTGAAACTCAAACAAACACCAATCACAACCAATGTGCCACATAGTTCACAACACCAGTGTGCCACCCAGCAACAGCCCCTAAGGCAAGACAATGTACCTAACACTTTAGTCATAGGTGACTCTATAGTCCGGCACACTGATGTCCCTCTCACCAGGTTGAATAAGGAGAAAATTACAGTCAGCTGCCTGTCGGGTGCCAGGATCTGCCACATAACGCATGCACTCAAGTCACTCCACAGCAAGTACAAATATGACTCTGTCATTGTCCATGTTGGAATGAATGACTTGAGACGTACCTCCCTGGACTACATGAAAAGAGACATGGAAGAGCTCTCAGATCATGTGGCCCAGGCAGGTATGACCCTAGCCCTGAGTAGCATCCTGCCTTCGCCCAGAATGATACCACAATATAAGGATAAAATGATTGACTTCAACAATTGGCTAAGCTTATGGTGTTATTCAAAGGGGATCCAGTATCTGTCTGCCTGGGATGACATGATTGACAGACCATGATGCTTTGCCAGAGATGGTCTGCACCTGTCGCCCCTGGGATTCAGGTTACTGGCTAAGGCTCTTGCCACCCCTATAGTGCCTTTTTTAGGCAAACTTCAAATGACAAAACCACCACCGTAACAGGTACAAGCATGCAAAATCTGAAGGTAATGCTACTCAATGCTAGAAGTCTAAACCTCAAAATGCACTCTCTTGAGGCACTCCTAAAAATGGAGAACATCGATATCTGTGCAGTAACTGAGACCTGGTTCAAGGCTCCAGACAGCACCCCTGCAATACCAGGCTACAACTCTTACCACACTTTTCGGCCACCAAATCAGGACCGAAACACTAAATGTGGAGGAGTGTCAATATTCACCAAGGATATTCACACCACCAGGCTAGTTGGCCAACACAATGTGTCTGAAATTCTCCAAGTGCAACTAACACTAGGTAAGACTGCAATCCAAATTGTAGCTTGCTACAGATCCCTCACCATACCCCAAGATTCTCACTACACCTTTCTAAACATACTGGAAAATATTAAGATAGAACCAAACACCCTAATACTGGGTGATTTTAACTACCCTGCCATTAACTGGGAAAACTACTCATGTCCCAACACCTTTGCGCAATGGTTCTTGGAATTCATAAATTCCAATGCCCTGGATCAACTAATCCATAGTCCCACCAGGGGCTCCAATATCGTAGACCTGGTCAATACCAACATGGGAGATCAATGCTCCATACCTATGGTCACCCCCTCGTTAGTCAGGTCTGACAATAAGCTAATCACCCTTAACATCCACATCCCACCCCTCAGTAAAGAAACCACCATAAAAAACTTCTCCAAAGCCAACTTCATGCTACTCAAGTCAGAAGTGACAAACTTCATGACACCCATGCAGACAGGAACTGAAAGTTCAACTGCTGAATCCTACACTAAGGCACTGTACGAGCACATCCACTCATGCATGAATCGTGCCATCCCAAATAGAACCAAAATGCTCTCATCCAAAAAAAGGAAGCCAATCTGGTGGTCCCCTGCCATAAACAAACTTTACAACAAAAGGAAGAAACTTTTGCAGAAAAGAGGAAAATCCCAGGATGCAAAAACTCCTTACTAGCCTCAGTAAGAAACTGAGATGCCTCATAAAATCCTCCAAAGCTAGTTACGAAAATAAAATTGCCAAAGATTCCAAAGACAACCACAAAGCATTCTATAACTATGTCAAGAATCTAAATGGCAATGCTCAGATCTGCTCTGAGCTAAAACAGAATGGCATTAAATATACTGATCCAAAGGATATTGCCAATATCCTGGCAGATCGATTCAGTGCCAACTTCACCCCTCTCACCCCTAAATGGCCCATCTCAATATCGGAAGATTGCCAAATTCCAGTAATAATGGCCACACAGGTACAAAACGCACTCTCTAAAGCCAAGAATACAGCATCCATGGGACCAGATGACATCCCGGGCTGTGTACTACATGAACTACAATATGAACTGGCACCTCACCTAAGTGTCATGTTTAATCATAGCCTCACCTCAGGTTTCATGCCCACTGAGTGGCGCAGAGCTACAGTTATCCCAATCCACAAGGGGGGAATCCACCTTGGATCCCGGAAACTACCGTCCCATCAGTCTGACAAGCCTTATCTGCAAGGCCATGGAGCGTATTATCATGGAACTTATAAACAAAGACATTGGCAACCTTCAAACACTGGACCCCACCCAGTTTGGGTTTGTGAAGGGCCGATCTTGTCTCCTGAACCTGATTGACTTCTTTGAATCAGTCTCCAGAGCCATGGATAAGGGTAAGGTGGTCCACACAGCCTATCTAGACCTTGCCAAGGCCTTTGACACCACCCCTCACTCTGGAATCATAGATAAACTTACTAAGTTGGGCATTAATCCCTATGTCACCCAATGGGTTGCTAAATGGCTTACTGATAGAACCCACACTGTAAAAGTAGCCGACTCCAAATCCAGCTCCAGACAAGTGACAAGTGGAGTACCTCAGGGTTCAGTCCTGGGGCCGCTCTTGTTTGGCATCTACTTCTCTGAAGTACAGGTCAACACTAAGGGACTCTGGCTAACAAAGTTTGCAGATGACTGCAAACTGGGAGCCATTATTGAATCCCCAAATGATGTGAATACTCTACAAAAGGGCCTTACAGAAACAGATGCTTGTTGCCAGAGCCATGGGCTCAAGCTCAATGCCAAGAAATGTATCACAGAAAGTGTGATAAGAGACTTAGGGACACAGGTGGATAGTGGTCTCTCCTTCAATAACCACATCGCCACAACAGTCAGGAAATCCTTCTATGTGACACACCTCATCACGAAGGGCTTTTCATCCAGAAAAAAGGAGGTCATTGTCCCACTGTACTCATCCCTCGTTAGACCAATTATAGAATACAATGCCCCATTTGGTATGTACCTCTCAAGACATCTGCAACAACTGGAAAGGCCTCAGAAATACCTCACTAAAAGAATCACAGGCCTAAAACAGATGCCCTATGCTGACCGCCTTAAAAAACTCCAGCTATACTCTGTCACATAACGTCTACTCAGAGGTGATCTCTGCTTAACATATAAGGCCATGTCAAACCCAGAGCTGTTGGACATGCTACACTTAAAGAAATCCCAATCCCTCAGAGCTACATGCTCCAGAGATCTAAACCTTGTCATCACAATAAACAAAACATGCTGGAGGGATAGGTTCCTGACCCAGAGACTCCCCAAACTCTGGAATAGATTGCCCATACATGTCAAGCAGAGTGCCTCTTTGGACCTCTTCAAGAGGAACCTTGATGATTGGATGGGAGAAAGGAAATTCACCCCAGGGATCAAGTCAGTCGCCCTGCTAGACAGGGGTCCAGGAAAGTAAATAATGTGGGAAGAAATAGCCAGGGAATTGTTATGGCTGGGCTTGTATAGGCCCTAGGGCTGATAGCCTAGTACCAACCTATGAACCTATTTATCATGTCAGAAGGGCTAGTCATTTATATCTATAGACATTCCCCAAACCCAACAATTATAGCTACATAAGTGAGTGCATCCATTTTTGATGTCTGTGTAAAAAATATATAATAATAATACAAATTACCAAAACAACATTTCAAATGTCTTTCACACAAGCACAGAGTAGCCAAAGTATTTCTGTTTAATTCACACACACATGCACACTATTCATGCAAAGCCAGATTAAATATTGTTTAAAAATGGCCATGTAAGAGCATAGGATACTTTCATCCACAGTGAACCCCCTACTAGCAATTATAGCCCCTTGTTTGATGGTATACACCCCTTATTGTTATAAACAAATAAATTACATGTACTTTACAGGTAGCTTTGGATGAATTGCATTAAACTGTATAAGGATCAATAGCATCACACCATGAGATCCATCCAGATTTAGCAAATTCTGAATAGAATAATATTTATGAGAGCATAAGAAATATTAACCACCTGATAACATATGCTAAGTCAATACACACAATCTCTGTAGAAGTAACAGTCATCTGAATGCCTATACTTTAAAGAGAACTGTTACTAATGCAGAGGTTTCTGCTGGCAACAACTTTGTATCAGTGCTACACCTACAAATGCAGTGCCTGCTTGCTGTCCTTGAAGGATAAAATTACCCATGTTGCATTAAAAATGGTGTTCTAGTGATATTGCTATGGCATTTTCTGAAATAGATAAGCTATACATTACTGGATGGCTGGAAAACAACAGCATATTCACTGTTACTAGGTATGCAGTCCAAGAGGCCATTAAGGAGCCCAGTTTCTCCAAAGCACTGTCTGGTTAAGTAACTCGCTCAATGCCACACAGTATGTAAATGAAGGTAGAAAGATTTAAGCCCTACAATCTTGCCACAGGAAGCATCTCAGTAACAAATTGGAGCTTTAGTCCTCTGCTCTAACTGCCAGAGTAACATTTTTTTAACTAAATGCAGACATCTTTTTCAATCTGATCTTGTACAGAAGACTGTATGACAGTAATATGCTACAATGACTACATAATGGATACTGAAGATCAGATTAGTCTGATAATCACTCCAAATAATGCAGACTATATGACATGACAAATGTCAACACCTTTGCAGTTGCAGAATGCTGTAAAGAAGGTATTGCATAAATATATTACTAAAATGTAACATGGTTAGACAATATTGCACAATCCATGCCTATTAATGAATTAAGTTATTCTTTAGTGCAATGAATAAAACTAAACAATTACAAAGAATATAAATGCTGCAGCAAAAAAGAAGATAAAACAGATGGCATATAGCATATTTTTTGTGGGGGGGAGGGGCTTCCTACATGCTTGAGGGACACCTACATTTAATTTTTTTACCTCCATATATATTCTCTGTCAAGACTAGTTGACCATTCTGACTTGACTCTGTACAGGTCTGACCTACATGAATGGGTAATAATGCTGTATTGCAGAATATACCTCCAGAGAATATAGAGCTGGATAGTGGACAAATGGGAGCCTATGCAGGGTAATGAATCAGGGCCTAGTCAGCCATACCGATTTCCCCTTACTTGGCTGCGTCTCCCCAGTTACCATGAACACTGTTCGTATCTGTCTGTGTATATACTATTTTCTTCTTTGCTTTTACTATTATCACAGACACATGGATTTCAATTAAAACTACTATTTCTAGTTTTCCGGAAAAAAAAAAAAAACAACAGCAATTTTCTAATGAAAAACAAATACTCTCAGATTAAAAACAGGTCTATATTAGAACATCGAAGTTTCACAACTTCGAATGTTCTAATATCAACCCCTATTCAGCGAACCCTGAAAATAGCGAAGCTGTGGAGCACCAACTTTCTTCCTAGGGAAGGAATTTGGTTGGCCATTCCTGTGGCTTCGCTATGTTCAGCACTGTGGTAGAAAGTTAAGGGTCGGGATCAGGTAAGTGTGCGATTGTGTGGCCGTGAGGGTTAGGACACGGGGTAGGTAAGTTAGGGTTAGGGAACGGGTGATGTGAGTGTGCGATTGTGACGGACCATAGGGTTAGGGTTTGGGTTAAGGTAAGTGGATAGCTAGTGGTGTCTGTACAGTTTAGTGTAGGGTTAGATGTAGGATTTTAGGTGTATGTGTGTGGATTACTGTTTCTTTGGTGTGTTTGTGTTGTGTGTATGTGTGTCAGAACAGCAAATTTTTTCCCTGGGGAAAAAAATTGCTGTTCTGCATGTTTGATATTGTCAGCATTCACTGAATAGGGGTCGATATTAGAACATTCAATGTTTTAAAAAGTCGATGTTCAAATATAGACCCATTAAAAACAGCATGAGGCGTTTCTACCTTTGGAACTCACATATAGTGAAAATGTGTCTGGCAACCCATTAGTCCACAAGAGACGTGCTGGGATTCATACACAAATAGCATATAATAAAGTAATAATTGATGTGTATGTGAAGAGTGTAGGAATACAAAAGACAGATGTCTAACGCATTTGCTAACAGCCTGAGATAGCCCACTAAACTTGCATCACTTTTCAGGAGCAGCCCAGGAATACTGTCTGATGACATAACTTGGCAGAATCAAACATAAGACAAATGAAGGCCGAGGAAATCAAGCCATCTACTAGAGCAAGCAACTCTTTAATAGCTCGTAACCTCACTCATCTGCTAGACAAACTGCCCAAACATAGTACAGTTCACACCTGGGAACCAGCAAAACACAAACCAAATGAAAACTGTATTCACAGTTAAAATATTAACATTAAACTCATACACTTCATGTGTTCAGTTTATTTACTGCTAAAGAGTAAACACACTGTCAACATTAAGGAAGGATAGGATCACCAAAAGAAGGTGGCTTATATGACGATGCTCCAGTTTACTACAACCAGTTTCTTTCCTTTGTACCATAACTACTCTGGCTCATATACATTAATTATTAGGTTTGCAGTCTAGGTGTACACTGAGGAGACTAGCCCCAAATTGTCAGTTGTCCCAAAGCCCTGTCTGGTTAAGTGACATAGTCTGTGACAGGATATAAATATGAGGCAAAATAAGAGATGTTCTGCAAAGTGCAGACAAATAAAAGCAGACCACTTTAAATCTCTAAAAACGTTATTAGAACAGGTTTTGTACAGTGGCGGCTGGTGACTTTAAATCAAAGGGGAGCTGCAGGAGACAGCTGAATTGTGGGGCCAATGGGAAGGGGTGTGGCCAGCTGGAAAGGGGCAGAGCTATGCTCAAAATCACAAAACTGGGACTTTAATTAAATACCAACTTCAGCAATAGGTGTTACTGCAACTGCTTATATACAACAATGAAATATACACCAGGATCTTTATTAAATAAAGCTTTCAGGTCTACGCCCTTCATCAGTATAACTTAACATATAAAAAATCACCATTTAAATAGGAGAACATAAAGTCACATGCTTCAACCCAACCCACCTAACAATAAAAATTTAAAGCTACAATGAATCAATAAATATATGCAAAGTAGCACATAAAAAATCACATCTATAAAGCATATATATTTTTATAAATAAACAATTTTATACTGTTTCATATAAAATCTTCAATCAACCTGTTCTCAACAGGCTCAAAAAATGTGTTCTTCAACTTCATATAGTCAGCACTTAATTTTAAATTCAATTGTTGCCATTGCATCAAAAGTTCATTATAGGTATTACCATAAGAGGGCATTTTTAAAATTCTTAGCCCTCTAGGCACTATACCTAATTCAAGATATGCTTGAAAACTTAATCTCTGCCACTGAAGCTGTTTGTAAGTCTACATCTTCTTCTCTAAAGATGCCAAATGTTCTTTAAATTCTTTAACTTTTATACTTACAACTGTTTGTTCAGGTGTTGTTTCAAGTACCATTTTCAATAACGGATTTCCATTTAGACGTAGAAGACCTTTAACAGTATTAATGCAGTCTCTCTTATCACTCTCCATAATAAAATCCAAGAAAAAAGGCCAGGAAAAAGGCCAATGAAGATCAACGAAAAAACAAAAAAACACAGGTGGGTTGAAGCTCTCCTCACAAGACAGGTGCTAGCAGTACACACCAGAAGTAAATACCAAATTCAGCAATAGGTGTTACTGCAACTGCTTGAATAAAACAACGAAATATACACCAGGATCTTTATTAAATAAAGCTTTCGGGTCTACACTCTTCATCAGTATAACTTAACATATAAAAAAATCACCATTTAAATAGGAGAACATAAAGTCACATGCTTCAACCCAACCCACCTAACAATAAAAATTTAAAGCTACAATGAATCAATAAATATATGCAAAGTAGCACATAAAAAATCACATCTATAAAGCATATATATTTTTATAAATAAACAATGTTATACTGTTTCATATAAAATCACATGCACCATACTTAAAAATTAATAATTAATAATTAAAGCTTAAACTTATAAAACTTCTCTCTGTCTTTTAGCCAGAACGGGCTTTAGACTAACTGAATTATTTAGGCTGGTGCTATACCTAATACTGTACAAACTAAATCCGCTTCAAAACCTGTTGCTATGGAAAAAGTGAATGTAGCTTTAAATGATAATGAGAACGTGCTACAAGAGGCACCGTCTGGTAGTGATGTTGCTGAGGGTAGATAGAATGACTCTGTGCGTCCCAAAGTGAAGGAGAGTTTGTTGACTAATGTACTCGAGTTAACTAAAAAATCTCTACAAAGGGAGATTACTTCCTTCTCTCCTTTTTTATTGAAGCAGCCAGAGAAGGTTGCTATACAAGTAAAATTGCTGGACTCCCATTTAACCCATCAGCAACAACAGCAACAAACACTGTTGATGAAGAGGAAAGTGAGCAGTCCTTTGTTACACAACAAGACTGCGAATCGCTAGTCTGTTTTATTAATGCTGGTGAGAACTTTATCTCTGTAGGTTTTAATGATGGGACTTTGTGCAAAAATGTGAGTTGTTCTGTTGGAGACATTGATACAGAACAACAGTTTGCAATTATTGAACAACCCCGCTATTCGAGCAATGGACTTAAAAGTACTGTTAATATTTCAAAACTAGTTTTAACAGAACCCCAGCTCTCTTTGCTCGCGAAGGGGTTGAAATTCATCCCTAATGCTAGGGATGATATAGTTAAGGCAATTATTGATTTAAAAATGTTTGTACGCAATATAAGTCTCAAAATGATTTTTAAAGATAATATGCTGAATACATCTTTATTTAAAAGATCGAGTACATTTATGCCAGTATTATGTCCCATTTTGAATGCATTTTCAAATATTGTTGAATGTGAACTACGGAAGTATTATAAGAGCAATTTAGTGCATAAGAATGTTTATAATATATCACGTTCTGAATTTATGGCCTTAAGACAGTTGCAAATGTGTACTAGTATAATAATTAAGCAAGCTGATAAAGGGGGAGCAGTGGTGGTGATGGATAGAGATGATTATTTTATGAGGTTTAAAGATCTTTTATATGATGTCACCACTTTTAAAAAGATTTCTTTTGTTGAAGTACAAAGATTAATTAATGAAATGAATATGGTCATTTATGACCTTCAAATAAATGATGATATAAGTATAGATCTATTTAATTATCTAACTGTTCCTTGCCCAAGAATTCCCCAAATATATGGTATACCCAAGATACATAAAAGTATTAGTGACCCCCCCCCCCGGAGCCTATTGTTTCTGGTGGAGGTTGGGTCACTGAACCTGTTTCGAAATACCTGCAGGGCGTCTTGGGGAAGTATTTGAAAGTATGTACAACTGTGCTTAAAGATACAAATGATTTTTTGAATAGCTTATATGAATGGCAGTGTATTAATAATATGGATAACTGCATTTTGGTTACCCTGGATATTGCTTCACTTTTCACAGTAATACCTAACGAATATGGTGTTAATGCTATACGTGACTTTTTGTGTCAAGAGGTTAAAATGAATGGAAGAGACATTGAGACTATTTGTTCTCTTTTAGAAGTTGTTTTATTACATAATGTGTTTATTTTGGACGGTGAACCTTTCCTTCAATTAACAGGTGTGGCAATGGGTACGCCCATTGCCAACACCTATGCCAACCTTGTACTTTATGAATGGGAGAAAAGGGTTATTTTAGATAAGAGTATTGAGTTCAACAAATATGTGTCATTCTATAAGAGATTTGTAGATGATTGCTTTATGTTATGGAAGGGTACTTTGCTGGATTTGGATCTGTATTTGTAGTACTTGAATGATTCAACTAGTTTCCTGACTTTCAAGATGGAAACTTCAGATAGTGTTATGAATTTTTTGGATGTAACAATTTTTAAGGAATCTAATATTTTGGAATCCAAGGTGTTTAGAAAAGATGTTGATGCCCTTAGTATGTTAATAAAAACAGCATGCATGCCCCTCATATTTTCAAAGGAATGTTGAAAGCACAGTTTATTAGGCTGAGTAGATTAAATACAAAGGATGAAGTGTTTCAAGAGCAGGTAAATGCTATGGCAATGGAGTTTGAGAAGAGTGGTTATTCAAAGGAATTTATAAATAAAGTAATTAAAGATGTAATTATTGAAAGAGAGTCCAGGTATATGATGTATTCAGCATATTATCTTTACAAATCATTTTGAGACTTATATTGCGTACAAAAATTTTTAAATCAATAATTGCCTTAACTATATCATCCCTAGCATTAGGGATGAATTTCAACCCCTTCACGAGCAAAGAGAGCTGGGGTTCTGTTAAAACTAGTTTTGAAATATTAACAGTACTTTTATTAAGTCCATTGCTCGAATAGCGGGGTTGTTCAATAATTGCAAACTGTTGTTCCGTATCAATGTCTCCAACAGAACAAGTCACATTTTTGCACAAAGTCCCATCATTATCTCACTACAGCTATATTACGAGGCTGTAGTGAGAATAGTGCTACTAGACAGGTGATGTTGGGTAATAATATTGCTGTTAGGTACTTGACAACTTATAACCTAAATTCTCATAGTGTTTGTAGCATAATTGAGAAGAATTGGGCAAATTTAATGGCCATGCCTGAGATTAGGTCTTTAGTAGGTGATAAACCTAGGTTCACCTATAGGAGCTCTGAAGCTTTGAAGCAGAAATTGTGCTACAAGGATTTTCAGAATAAAAATGGAGATGATAGAAGGGTGGCTAAAACAGTGAAATGTTATAATTGTACTTGTTGCAATGACATTTATACAGGTGATGCTACATTTACACATACTATAACTAATGAGACATTTACCATGAGAACAATTACTGCTTGTAATGAGGAGAGAGTAGTATATTTGGCTACTTGTGTGTGTTGCACCTCATTTTATGTAGGCAAAACTATAAGAAAATTGAGGGAGAGAATGGTGGAACACAGGTCTGAAATCAGGAGGAAGTTGCCCACCAATGCCTTAAGTAAACATATATTGGATGAAGGTGTGGGACATACTTTTAGATTTAGGGTCCTTTGTAAGGTAGAGGTAGGTCTGAGGAAGGGTGACATTAATAATTTATTGGAATTGAAAGAACTAGAATGGATTATTAGACTTCAAGCTGATGTAGCCCCAGGCTTAAATAATTCAGTTAGTCTGAAGCCCGTTCTGGCTAAAAGACAGAGAGAAGTTTTATAAGTTTAAGTTTTAATTATTAATTATTAATTTTTAAGTATGGCGCATGTGATTTTATATGAAACAGTATAAAATTGTTTATTAATAAAAATATATATGCTTTATAGATGTGATTTTTATGTGCTACTTTGCATATATTTATTGATTCATTGTAGCTTTAAATTTTTATTGTTAGGTGGGTTGGATTGAACCATGTGACTTTATGTTCTCCTATTTAAATGGTGATTTTTTATATGTTAAGTTATACTGATGAAGGGTGTAGACCTGAAAACTTTAATTAAATACACTGCTCTGGGTGCCAAACTGTCATGAGAGTCCAATCAAGACAAAATGAAGTGGAGAAGAAAAAAAATATTTCAATGCATTGGCTACATGACAGCTTACTTAATATCCAGATGGAAATAAAAAGGTTGTGAGGCATGAAAAAATAAATTACTTTTTTAAATACATTACTGGAATGCCAGTCAAAATCAAGTATAAAAAATTCAAGCAGCACTCACCTCAAACCACTTCTTGCACTGCAGTTCTAATTATAATTTATATTCAGCTTTATAAAAGTACTAAGTGACATGTTGAAAGTAGCAATCTCTGTGATACAGATTACCTCCACTTGTAAAAATGTTTCTTATCCAAGAAAAACCTGCTGCGGTGCTGCCTGATAACAACTATCTACTTGTTTCATGGGGAAAACATGATCAAAGTAAAAAATGAACAGCAAACAAGAAACAAGCTCAAGATAAATTGCTTAAGGGATTACTGCACAGGTTATGGACCACACATGATAGATTGGCATTCTGTTTAGTTTACAGGTAATGCCTGCAAAGATGACTGCGAGTCTCCAATAAATTTAACAAGCTTCTGAAAATACTACAATCCTGTCCTTTATTGTAAATACTGTCATATGCATTTTTTAATACCTAAGGCTTATATGTTATCTAGCTATGTAAATATTCTCTGCATGGCAACAACAAAAAGGCTTTCAGTGTTGATAATTCTTTAACAGTATGGTTATTAAAGCTTACTTGCATCTTACAATCCCAGACAAGCTTACCTGATGGTCATTAAAGCATTGCTACTTAAACACAGAGCAACATGCACTGCAACAACATCCATTTTCTAAATAATAAGAAGACAGTATAAAAATATGACAGAGAACCAGAACATTGTGCAAAATCAAGGATAAAAGAAAAGCCTCTGTAGTACTTGTGTCTACCTTGGGTGGGGGGATACTTTGCACACTTACACTGCATAACTGCTCCTTGCCTTGCTTGGACACATCCAGAGTCACTACATGGGGAAGTGGGGTACAACAAGTATGTCACAATTTTAAATGTCTCTGGCTGATGGCAATGGCCATGACATATTTGTCATACCTCTCAACCTCAGAGCAAGAAATCTGGAAAAAAGCCATAAATAGAAATGGGACAAAGGCCCAAAAATAAGGACAATTTTTAAATATTGCTCATAATAGAATAGTAGGTCTTGCATTAGTATGAATTTTGTGAAGGGTATGAAATCTGAAACTCAAATGTCTGTCATTATTTTCTAACTTAAATCTTTAATGATTTGCCACTAATTTGCCAGAAAAACACAATTTTATGAAAAACAGACCAAAAAATGTAATGCGAAAATCTAAAATAGCCACACAATACAGCTGGGAACCTGTCAGAAAAGGGACACTTTTTAAATATTAGTGCTGTTAAGTTGAGCAGCTGACAAAATAAGAGAATGTACATGAAATTCTAAAATAAAAGTAATCTCTAACTCTGATCATTACAGTTATTTATTAATTGTAAACCCTCCACATTTCTACCAAAATTGCCATTTTGCGGAGGGATTATTAAGGGGGAGAGCAACATTTTGAGCCAAAATTGGGGACAGTTGAGAGGTTTGGATATACCTAATTCTATAAAACGATTTATTTGCCCATACTTCTCAACCTCTTAATGCAGGAAATCTGGACAAGGCCAAATATATTGGGGGAACAAACAAACAGTACTAAAAGTTGCTCTTGTATAAACTTAGACAGTTGATAGAATAACAGGTCTTGCTTTAGCACACATTTTTCTGAAGGGTATAAAGTCTGAAATTCAATGCCTGTCATTATTAAGTGACTTCAATACTAAGTGATTTGCCAGAAAACCACAAATTTTTATGAGGAACATAACAAAAATAAGAAGCAAAAATCTATTCATTCTGCGAAAATCTGGACAGTTGAGAGGTATAGTTCAGCCGGGAGAATTATGTGGCAGAAATCCTACACAACAGACTTGATTCCCTAGGTGTGGACAATAAGTACCCCCCCACACACTTTTAGTAGCATTCAGACTCAGGGAAAATATTCAGCAACAAAAAAAGTTTGTGCTTGTAGACAGTTGCTTTAACTGGTTCCGAATCGAACACATCCAACCAAGAACTGGGAGGGGGCGTACCTGAGCTGATCAGATAATCAGTAAACACCTTCCTGATTTGTATTAAATTATATTACTTGTATAATTCAGTACAGTTGTTAGAGGGCGTTTTAAATTTATTGTTTTGAACATTTTTCCGGTAAACAATGAAACAAAATGCATGCACCAATTATGACAAAACTGCCCAATTCTGAACATTTCCATCACAAAAGTCTACTCAAACTTCTACACTCCACCAGTATCAGTAAATATGCACAATCTCTGCAGAAGTAAAAGTCATCTAAATAATTCCACATTAAAGAGATCTGTAACTAATGGAGAGGTTGCAGCTAGCAAACAACTTTATATTTCATTGTTTCATCTACAAATAAAGTGCTTGTTACCCTTGAGGAATAAATTGCTTATGCTACATTAAAAATGATAAGCTTGTAATATTGCAATAGGGAATGGATGGCAAACTGATAACAGGTTCATAGTTACTAGGTATCTCCATCAAAAAGGACATTCTCAGGACTGCAGCATCCACCCCCTTTAAAAGTACAAAACAGTACAGTATCAGCAATGCATCTATATACTATGGGAGTAGAACCCACAGCCTTCAGCATCAAAAGCCAGTACACTACCTGTTGTGCTATTAACAATGCAAATGGGCACCCTGTAAGCAGCACTAAACTTCTCTTCAAGCTCTCAGCTCCTTGTAAACTCCACTCGACACTCAACTGTATCTCTCAACTTTGCAGCACAAGATATCTGGAAAAGCCAAAATTAATTGGGGGGAGAGGGAGATAAAAGCCCCAAAAAACAGAGACACATTTGAACATTGCTTGTATAATCTTGGAAAGTTGCTGGAATAAAATGCTATGTTACCACATGCATTTCACTGCCAAATCTTGAACCCAGGACCCTTTGCACTAGGGTCAGAGCAACATACCACTATGCCATATAGGTTGCTGTGTGAAAGAAATGAAGACTGAAACTTAAATGGCTATCATTTAGTAAATTCAGTTCTCACCATAGCTTTCAACCTCTTAGTACAAAACACTTGGACAAAGCCAATAATGTGGGAATACAGCCCCTAAACATATTCAGTGAATTCAGTTCTCAGTTCTCACCATAGCTCTCAATCTCTTAGCACAAAAAACCTGGACAAAGCCAATAATGAGGGAATACAGCCCCCAAAACAGGGACAATTTTTAAATATTGATCTTATAAACTTAGAAAATTGCTAGAATAAACAGTTTTGTGTAGTGTTACCAATGTCTTTTCTGAAGAATATGAAGTCTGAAATTCAAATGCCTGTCATCAGATTCAGAACAAGCATATGAGGCAAGAATTCTGGCTCTTGCTACCTGTATCCAAGGTATAGGGTTTGAACCTGGATAACTCTAGCCACCAGGTATATTGGATTGGGGCATTTAACACACACACACACACACACACACACACACACACACACACACACACACACACACACACACACACACACACACACACACACACACACACACACACACACACACACACACACACACACACACACACACACACACACACACACACCCTTTGCCTTCCCCTCAGTCTCACTTCCATCAGTCACACACACACCCTTTGCCTTCTCCTCAGTCTCACTTCCATCAGTCACACACACACCCTTTGTCTTCCCATCAGTCTCACTTCTGTCAGTTTTGCTTGCTTCTGAGTGCTAATTACATCATCAGCAGAGCCTGATTCTGATATATTCCCTTGTCAGCAGTCTGACTGGGTCTGATATATTCCCTTGTCAGCAGACCGAACAAGAACTTCTGAATTAATTGCAACATCGAATCTGAAAACAAACAGTCTGAATCTGCTGCCATTACTCCCTTGCAGTAGCACTCAGTCCAAGAGTGTGTGCGTACGTGCTGGGAGTGGGAGCCAACCAATCAGATATGAGCTGGGCCGGGAGTGCTGGGGAGCCCATCACTTCTTATGTAAAGCCGGGTGTGCTGAGGAGTCAGACTGCAGACATTGCAGTCCGTTCTCCTTGTAGTCTATGCAGTTACAAACTGCATAGACTTCTGGGGCATCTACACTGATTTCTTTGATTTTGTAGTTTGGACTGGATAGACAGAAGTCTGGAAAGGAAAGTACATAGGGAAAAGTACACATGCAGAAGACTTGCAGCTAGTTTTCTGTTGTTTTCACTTCACAGCTGGGGGAGCTGCAGTCCTCCAGTCCAGTAGCACGAACAGCCCCTGGTTTTGTATCAGCCTCTGTTTTGGGAAATACAAAGTATGTAAATGTAATGACTGACATTTGAAAAAGTAAAAAAGTTTTGCACCTAGTGAAGAGGATTACACACACACGCACACACGCACACACACACACACACACACACACACACACACACACACACACACACACACACACACACACACACACACACACACACACACAGTGCTGCACCACCTCACCTGCTGTGAAGCATGAGACAGCTGTTTGAGTTACTAATTAGCAGGAAAATACTCTGTATAGCCTGATTATGTTCATAATCGTTTTGCCTATTACATAATATACCTGTTTTGCCGCACAAAAAAATCTCAGTCTCATGTTCCATGCCACACCTTACTTGATGTAATATTAAATCTCATACTAGAACAGGTGTGAAATCACTGTGCATATCTGCACACATCTTATTGATTTAGGCTGAAATCAACCAAGCTACATGGTTTATACTTGCAAGTATCCAGACCCTTAAAGCAGCATAGCATGCTGAGACAAGGAACATTTTCTTTTTTAATGTTAGGCAAAGCAAGAACACTTTTTTTTTAATTAATGTTCTGCACCCCCCCATTCCCAATCAGCCTGGGACCCTAGACAGTCAAGTGCTGAATCTGGCCCTGCCCATGACTCAGAGGTACAGCGATCCATGAATTAGTAGATATGAATAACAGATTTGTAGAGGTCATATTCCTTACATAAGTGAAGCACACACACCCCCTTCAACAACCCACAAGTCCAATCCTAAGAACCATCATAATATGCAAAATGATTAAAGCATTCAGCGTATTATTTTTTTGCTGAAAACACAGAACTGCATTTCTTATAGTTATGAAAAATAGCACAAAAACAATCTAGAAAGCCACACAGAAAGACGGCCAAAGTAAATGAAGTAGGCAAGTGAATAAACTTTATCATAAAGAATAACAGCAATAATAAAGAAAACATAAATACTGAAAAAAAGAAATGAAAAGAAATAAGAAAAGAATGGAAAAAAGACAGAAAAAAAGGTATAACACAATATTACAAAAAAGGAGCATAATATTACCAAAAAAACTGGGGGACAACAGAAGAATGGAAGCATACCATAACAGTGTCTGACATGCATGAAAACTAAAGAACTATAAAAGAAAGCAATGAGTGAAAAAAGGCTGCTGTGAAAAAGACATGTTAAGGAAGAAATTTAGCAGTCGGAATACATAAATAAGGCAGTCACAAAGCAGTCGACAAATGCTACACAAAAATCAACTTTAATAATGCAAATAAGTAGCAAGAAAAGGGTCAACCTTAGCCTAAAATGAACTAATAAATAAAAGTTATCTAAAGAACCATCTACATAATGCAAAAAAAAAAACTAACTGAACATCTTATCTTCTACGGTAATTTAATATGTATATAATGTATCTCACACAAGCAAAAAAATACAATAAAACATATCCTCTCAAAACACACTCTCTCAGCATATTGCAGAAAACCCAGTCATAACCTTTAAAATGATATAAAGCACAATACACACACACAGAAGTATACCTACTTCAACCAACACCCTGGGCTGGTACTATGAACCGACACCCTACCCCCTTAGCTCTTCAAGTGAAGAGCCAAAAAAAAACGTAAAAGCACTTCACTGTAATAAGCTGATCAGAATGAGCTTTAGCTTATTATGTTAGATCTACTCCCCCCACCCAGCTCTTCCACTGAAGAGCAAAAAAAAAAAAGTTTGTTCCTTCCACTGGCATACCAGTCCAGTGTCCAGATGCATGGCATGTCCCCCCACCTACCCCAGCCATTCACTTCTCATTACTGTACCCTGCCCCAATCCCCTTTCAACATATTTAAATAAAACATATATAGTTTTTTTTTTTATTTTAAACTATAGCAAACTGTTTGATTCAGCTGCTACAGTTTGTACACTACCTGCATGGAGCACAAACGTACTCATGTTTCAGTTAAAAAACTATAACAAACTGCTTGCTACAGTTTAAACCCTGCCTGCACACTGTGCAGCTGCAGTACTCAGGTGTTAGCTGAAAAAAAAAAAATTTTTTTTTTTTACTTTTAAACTATAGCAAACTGCTTGCTACATTTTAGACTACACACACAGAGCTGCAGCACTCAGCTTTTAAAAGTCGGTGTTGTATTAAAGAGAGATTGAGATAGGCTGATCATACCCCCTCAGCACTTTGCACCCAGGGCAGTTGATTTTTCACCCCATCCTAGCTATGTTACCACACACGCATCCCTTAAAGAAAACATACACAAAATAACACAGTCCAGCATAAGAAGCCAATCAAAAACACAAAAACAATATAAACAATAACTTATACAACACCCAAAAACACACCCTCACGCATACACATACACATAAAGCAACATAACTGAGCAAATGAAAGACACCAAACACAAACCACTTTCATACCATTGACAAATTAACAGAAACCCAAACTTTCAACACAATACTGCAGTAACATGCACATATACAAACATAAGACATATACATAGAACATTAAACCACTGCAACAAACAAAACAAAATAAACAAAAACAATAAATACGTGCCCATATATGCTATCAAAATATATGCATTATAAAATACATTTTACATTAACAAACACCTACACCTGTACTTATACTTACAGTAATACATATTCATGTAAATAAAATGAAAAGTAATACAAAAAGATTCCCCAAAAGCACAGATATGCATATATGCTCACTAAAATTCCACCAAAAATATGAATAAATTCCCAAAACATGAACACATACATGCATGTGCACACACACACACACACACACACACACACACACACACACACACACACACACACACACACACACATACACACATGCTGACATTTCCCAGAAAATAGACATGATGTAAAAATATAAAATGACTATCAGATACCATCTCTTCCTATGAATCCAAATTCATGAAGGAGCCTTTAAATTTGGTCATATAGCCTGAGATACAGATTGTAACATCCTACAACAAATTAAATAACCACCCAGCCTGAATCTTAAACCCAGTACCATGCAGACATTGTTTACATCTAAAACAACCCCCCCATACAAAAAAACGCACACGCTTACACTAGTTAAAATAAAATAAAAAGTACACTAACTTGCTTATAAAATATTGCAAGCAGTTCAGCTGTCCAGAAAATTAGCAGACACACTTCCAACTAAATAAAATGAACCAGAAAAAAAGTAATAATAAAGTAAATTATTCTGTTACAGACATTGCATTCATAAAACACTGACTATTCTACTATTTGTGACCATTTAGAAAAGGTTGTGTAATGCCATATTCCGCTGAAATCAAAAGAAAGTAGTACTGGACACACACACACACACACACACACACACACACACACACACACACACACACACACACACACACACACACACACACACAAAATACACATAAAAAGGAGTACATAGGAGTATATGCTGTAGTACTAACATTTCTAGTACTTAGGATTATGAGAACTCATTTCTTGACTTGTGGCTTTGTCATTAACCATGACATAAATTCCCAAAACTTGGGTTACCAAATAGCTCATTTACTATACTTGGACATCCAGCACACATACATAGACCCCCAGATTTAATAAACTCCATGTAGGAATAGTGCAAGCTCTACAGGGAATGTATCATAGTCGTGTCTGCAGCTCCCCCTTGGCAGCATGCCTTGCATATTCATGAAGTCACGCTATTGAGGGAGAGCTTTGTACATGGTTACTGAATCAGTGCCACGGGGTTTGTTACAGTGCACGGAGATGTGTAACACACCCCCTGCACTGTCAAAGTGCCATACAACACTAAAACATTAAAGTAAAGTGTCCTCAGGCACTTATTTATATTTTGTGTAGTAATGTCACATAGGTGGTGTGTTATAGTGTCTGTAACACAACCCCTGCACTGTCAAAGTACCATATGCTACTACAAGATTAATGTAAAGTGTGTCCCAGCTGTGTGTTACAGTGTCCATAACACACCACCTGTACTGTCAGAGTGCATATGGCAGTGAAATTAAGTGTGAAAATGTATTGTCCCTATTATTTTTATTTTGCTTTTATTTATTTATTTTTTTTATTTTTGTTTTTTCTGTTTGTGCGGTGCGGCACGATGCTTAGCAAGAAAAAGTGATGGCCAGCTGTATGGGTCGAATCCCGACCATTCAGCTTTTTGCATGCGATAGGGAAATATATTTTTTTTTTGTTGTTATGTATATATTGAAATATGTTAACTGAGTTAGTCCAGCTAGACCAGAAGCCCATTTTCAGTGGATGCCTGAGTATAAAATCTTCAGTTACACACAAGTATCCAATATATTAAAGTTACAGTAACTGATAATGTAGTGAAATGCATATGTTTAGGAGATATAAAGTAAAATAGATACACCAAAGAATGAAGTGTCATTAATGAACAATTATTTACAATACTTTTTTATGTATTAAATAACTGAAGTTTGCCCTTAGCTAAGCCCTGCTAAGCATTGCTAAGCCATGCCAAGCAGTGCTTAAATGAGACCTGTTTTAACAGTACTGAGCAACGTGCAGCTCTGCTTAGCTGGTTTGAGAATTGCTATGCAGTCTCACTTTAAGCAGTCTTCAGCTCAGCTTAGTGGGTTTGCACACTGCTAAGCAGTGCCAAACAGTGCCTGTTTAAGCACTGCTCAGCTCAGCATGTTTGCGCAGTACTAAGCGGAGCTAAGCATTTTTAAAAATGGCCAATGGTGACAAAGGGCAGGAAACAGCCTTATTTAAACTGAACAGATGGAAATACAGACAGAATCTATTGGGGTTTGATTGCTGCAGGCATTATGGCTGGAGTAAGAGAGGGTGCATGCTTTCGTGTGCAGCACTGGGGCATGTTGGAGTCCAGGGTCATGGTTGGGTTACTTGTCAAAGACCATGATGACAGACTGCTGCAGGGCCAATACCAGGGCTCTGAATGCAAGTCTGACCTTGCCACTGCTACTGGAACCCCCCGCACTGGTGAGCAGGTGCACCATCATTATGATGACCTGAAGCAAAGGAAGGGTGGGCTCTTGGCCCAATGGAACCAAGATGCATGGGACCAGAATGCTCCAAAAGTTTGTAAGTATAGGAACCGATGATTTATCAAATTGTAGTATGAATATCTGATAGACAGGTATGCATGATGGTGTGTTTCCCTCCCTACAGCTGCAGAGGAGAGGACTCGCAATTTGGAGGCCCATGCACGAGTGTGGTGAGCACAGATATATCTTGCAATATATAGTAATATAAATAAGAAAGACTACAGTAGTAACTGCCAGTAGGTATAATCTGTTCTCAGTGTAGTGCACTGATTGTGTTCATAGATGTGGACTGATATTCCTGAGTAATGCCAGGTACAGTTCAATATAGATGAAAGCCTGTAACATGTTCCTGTTAAGGAAAGAAAGCTAATTCTTCATTAATAATGTGTAGGAATTACATGTGTATACTGTATTAATACTAAGGATCTGGTAATAAAGTACAGTGGAACAACAGAGATGACATAAATAAAGAAATGCAAAAACTAATTAAATAAATGAATAAAGATTAAGTAAAGAACAATACAGATTGTGAAATGTAGTCCAATCACTGTGTCATGTTACCTGCAATAATGTTTTTGTTCTTCCAATTGTGTGCATTCTGGGCTGTTGTTCAATAGATGTAGTATTACAGATACAGTAAAGCAAACACAGGTACAACACCATGAAGTGACCAAAGTTGGCCTGATAAAGAACTGTTATGCTAAAGTGCAGATATGGAGTTGTACTGCTACATATAATGCAATATATCTGTTCTGCAGTAAGATCTGAACCTTGAATAGTAATGTCTAAGCTATTACAGTGTGCTTCCCCAGAATGATCTTGTGTTAACCTTTGCATTTCAGCTATATGCATTCCTGAATGTAGGTACACTGATGTAGGCAAGTATGAGACTGTAATAGCTGGAGACTGCATACCATCATCAAATGTATATGGGTCAGGTAGGCATCCCAGCACCCTGATATGGTCTGTACAGATCACAGATATTCCCATGTATTAAGGGTTAATTGTGTACACCTGCATTCCAAGTATTAAGACACATGTCACCTACTATGCCTGGCATGCACAAATCTCATGGGTGTATGCTAAACTGTCACTGCAGTCTTCTGAGTCACTCTACCTATATTACAAGGTCAGACTTTGTCACCAGGTGAGGTTTTGGCACATATTAGTTACCCAACACACAGCAGTGGCCCAGTAGCTCAGTGTGATAAGCAATATAAATGTTACCTTTTCCACCCACAGACCAGGGTTTGAATCCAGGGACTGGTACTGAGATTTGTTTATAGTATCAGACAAGTAATACTGACTATTTATAGAAACAGTCATGTAATGTTAATGGATCTTTTCCCCACATGACTAAAAGGTAAAAAAATGTCTGTAGTAGCTGTTTGAAGGGTATACTAATATCTGTGTCCAGATGTACTTGTGTGTAAACAGCATTGCTCAGCAAACCAAGGTGGAAATCAGAGGACTGAGTGCCCCCAGATGGCAACAGTGAGACTGAGCTCCCCATCCATGGGCAGTCACCAGTCCCCCTTCAGGGCACCAAAGGTGGCTGTGCTGGGGGCTGGGTGCCAGGGCTGGGCTGCCCCTTGATCTGGCACAGTCTATCATCCAAGTCATGCTGGATGACCCTGTGCACCATACCTGAAACCTGATTCTGGGTGACAATTTCCTCTCCGTGCCCACATCTGGGGGGCAGGCCCCATCCCCTGAGGCAATTCCACCTGTGGGTGGTGCAGGAGCAGCTCTAGGCTGTGTCCCATATGTGCTGGGACCTAATGCGCCAGCCAGATGAGGTCAGATAGGTGGATCCGCCTGAACCGGCCTACCCATTCATGTTATGGTGTTGAGGTTTATCAAAGTGTATAGGTTAGTCTTGAACAGAACATTTAAACATTAGTTGTAACAGCATGCATGGGTGCTCCAATTAACCCAGATCAATAGAATTGAATAGCATATGGAACACAGGCATAATTGGAATAACAGTCAGTATTGTAACAGCATGCCAGTAACAAATATGTCAAAAGGCCAACAATGGTGGAGTTCCAACAAGGTATGTTAGTATGCAAACACTGTAATATATAACCAATAATACCACACAAGGTCCAACATTAGGTTTTGAGAGCAACATATGTGAAAATGAAACCATATCCGTAGTATAAAAATAAACATTTGTGATGCAGATAAGAGGTGGGGGAGTGAAAGACATTCCATTACCAACAGTATAGGCTGTATTTTTCACAACAGTACTGCTCAATAGTCTACAGGTCTGTACTTACTTTATGTGTACAAGTGACCTATAGCTTCTGTAGCATGTACATACCTCTCAAGCTGTCTACATGCAAGGGGATGGGCCAAGCTGTAAGAACTACAGGTACAGAACTACAGGGGACTATTACATGTCAGGGGAACATATATGATTAAGAAGGTGTACCCTGCAGTGATGTTATGTGACTGTGCTACTGGCATACTTCAGCTGAGTTTATATCTGTGTCCTAGGTTAATGGCAACGGTGATCACTATCCGTGACAGCGTAACACTTGAGAGACATGTATTGTGTACAGTACAGGGAGTTTATACCTATTCTGCTGTCATTGGAAGGCATGGGGGTAAACCATCAGTAGACATTCACAGATGCACCAGGCATACAGCCATACTAACATTAGAACATTTAATTTGTCTTATTAAGTTAGAATAGTAATGCACTTCATGACATTTTATTTAATGGAGCCTTATCACTTTGCTGAGCAATGCTGTTTATACACTAGTACAGCTGGACACAGACATTAGTATACCCTTCATACAGCTACTGCAGACATTTATTTACCTGTAATTCCTGTGGGGAGAACATCTGTTAGCAATACATAACTGTTTCTATAAATATTCAGTAGTACTTGTCTGTTTCTATAAATATATAATAGTACTTGTCCCTGGATTCAAATTCCAGTCTGTGTGTGGAAAAATGAACAACATACATATCATTTATCAAACTGAGCTACTGAGCCACTTCTGTGTGTTTATTGACTTATATGTGCCTAGAGCTCACCTGGTAACAAATACTGACCTGGCAATGTAGGTAGAGTGTCACACAAGACTGCAGTGACAGTTGAACACACATGCATGAGATTCATGCATGACAGAGATAGCAGGTGAACTGTGTATTAATACTTGGAATGGAGGTGTACATAATTATCCCCTAGTGGATGGGAATATGTGTGATCTGTACAGACCATATCGGGGTGCTGGGTTGCCTACTTGACCTATATACATTTGCAGATGGTATATCTGCTGTCTACGGCTATTACAGTCTCATACTTGCCTGCATCAGCATACCTAAGTTCAGGAATGCGTATAGCTGAAATGCAAAGGTTAACGCAAGACGATCCTGGGGAAATACACTATAATACCTTAGACATTACTATTCAAGGTTCAGATCTTAGTGCAGAACAAATATAATATTGCATTATATCTAGTACTACAACTCCACATCTACAGTTTAGCATAACAGTTCTTTATCAGCCCAACTTCGGCCACTTCATGGCGTTATACCTGTTTGCTTCGCAGGGCCAGTAATATTGGATTTCTTGAACAACAGCCCAGAATGCACACAACAATTGGCAGAACAAAGCTTTATTAAGGGTGACATGACACAGTCCTTGATATACATCTGAAAATCTTTATTGTTCTCCATTTTGAATAATGCATGCATTGAAAGTGAGCTGTTATTACACAACCTATGCAATACTAACTTTATTTCCTTCACAATTCTGACTGTAGTTGTACTGTATTTCCTCTAGATCCTGAATTAATTTTATTTATTCCATTCACATTTAGAATGCCAATGTAGTTTATTACCAGATCATTAGTATCACTACAGTATACACATGCCATTCCTACATGTTATTAATGTTATTGCAGTACACTCAGATGAGAATATGCCTACTGGCAGTTACTACTTTCTTATTTATATTACTATATATTGCAAGATATATCTGTACTCAACACACTCTCGGCACATTCTTGCTAGGCACCCTTTGTGTGGGCCTCCAAGTTGCGAGCCCCCTCCTCTGCAGTTGTGGTAAGGGAAACATACCATTATGCATACCTGTCTATCAGATATTCATACCAGAGTTTGGTAAATCACTGGCTGATATACTTATAAACTTCTGGGTCATTGTGGTCCCAAGCATCTTGGATCCACTGGGCCAAGATATCCCCTTTTGACTCTTCAGGTCATCATAGTGATGATGCACCTGCTCACCAGTGAGGGGGATTCCAGTTGCAGTGGTGAGGCCACATAGCAGTCAGTCCTAAGCCTCTGATTTGTATTCAGACCCCTGGTACTGGCACTGCAGCAGCCGGTCATAATGATCTTTAACAAGAAGACCAACCATGACCCTGGACTCCAAAATGGCCCAGTGCTGCACCTGAAAGTGCACAACCTCACCAATTCTAGCCATAGCTCCTGCATTGATCAAGCTCCAACAGTTTCTGGCCATATTCCCACCTGTTCAGTTTAAATAAGACTATTTTCCCACACTTCACCACTATTGGTCCATTTTTGAAAATGCTCAGCTTCATTTAGCACCACTAAAACCCACTGAGGTCAGCTGAGCAGCACTTAAACAGAGACTGCTTAGCAATGCTTAGCAATGTGCAAACCCACTTAACTTAGCTGAGGACTGCTTAAACTGGGACTGCTTGCAGTGCTAAACCAGCTAAACGGAGCTGTGTGGTGCTAAGTAATGCTAAAATAGGTCCTGTTTAAGCACTGCTTGGCTTGGCCTAGCAGTGCTTAACGGAGCTTAACTATGGGCAAACCAGAGTATTTAGAAAAAAACAACAAAATATTATTGAAAGTAATTGTTCATTAATGATACTTTATTATTATCTGTATCTATTTTACTTTATATCTCCTAAACATACACATTTCAATACATTATCTGGGAGTGTAACTTTAATGTATTGGACACTTGTGTGTAACTGGGGCTTTTATACTTGGGTCTCCATTGGCCTAGCTGGACTAACCCAGTTAACAAATGTCAATGTATACATAAAAAAGCTGAATGGCCTGTATTTGCCCCATGCACTCTATCCATTCAGCTACCGAGGATATGGAGATTATTGATATACATGGTTCTATATAACTCTCAGTTATGTTTAAGCACTGCTGATCACTGTGCTGCACTGTGTAACCCCCCTCAGCTATGCTTAAACTTGACCTTTGCAGTTAAAATTAAAAGCATCCTTTTTTATGTTTAGGTGTCTAGCATGTTTATTGCTAAGTGCCACTCCACACAAGCACAAAAATAAAATAAAAAAGGAGGGAAATTGACATTTTAACATTTATATTTCAGTGCCATCTGGTATTTTGACAGTACAGGGGAAGGGGTGTTACGGACACTGTAACACACCCTCTACAAATAAAACAAAACTGGCCAAGTACAATTATCTTTCTATTTCAGTGCTGTCTGGCATTTTGACAGTACAGGGCGTGTGTTACGGACACTCAAACAAAAATACTGAATGCACAAAACACTGAACACTGCTAATATAGAATCACAAAACATTGAGTAATTCTATTCAGTTAAAAATAGCCTTATATCATAAACTATTGCTACAAAACTGAGAGCAAGTGTTATCTTGGTAGCAATACCATTAGGGAGAGGGTTTTTAATGTTGTAATGTGTAGAGATAAGGTTAGACACAGGGATAGGGTTAAGGTTATCACATATGAATAATGTGTGAGGAGATGTTTCACCTGTATATACCTGGATGACAAGAAGAATCTTCAATTAACAACATGAATGCTTAGAGATGAATTCATGGGATACAGTTGTAATATGTCAGATTCATCTAGAAAAAAAAATTCCTTACATGGGAAAAAATCTTCTTTATTACCTGCTTGATTAATTAAATGATTATTTTTGCTTATCTCTTTTTGTTCATCCTTCCTCTGGCCTTTATGCATATAGCTGTGAGTATAGTTGGACAGGAATCAATGCTGATGTCTGTTTACTTCTATAATTTAATTTAAACATGCCAATGCTTTAAAGCATGATTTTATACATATTTATTATGGTTGCCTAATTTTGGGGTTTTGTTTTGCCATTTTCTGTGAGTGGGCTATCATTTTTTTCATGGGTGAGGATTTTACTGTCCATTCATGTATTTCAATGTGGACTGAACAGGAGGTTCATTCTTTCTTATAATGAGGTCAGAAACTTTTTAGGTTTTTTTAGTTGTCACAGTCTTTTTGTGAAATCTTCAAATGACATTAGGTATATGTTATACATCTGTTATTTGTATATTAAATATTGCATGGGTTTTTATGTTTTTATTTACATTAATGTGTTTAATGTTAGGATAAGTTTGCATTTTAATGGTTAAGGTAGAGGGCATTTTTTACTGAGCAGGGTTGCCAACTGTTTTACATATATTTTTAATTATACAAATTAATTAGGTGTTTTTCTGAATCTTTAGACAGGCTATGTTATAATTTATAAGGTATTTTATTGTTTTGTTTGAGACAACTGTACATATTTTCACTACTGTGCTTAATTATAGGTTCAAAGGTGTTTACTAGGCTAACGACCACAAATGCCTTTTTAAGCCTAGCCATGCATCCCAAATCTCTGACAAGTTCTGATACCCTTGATAAGTGTAAGCAATGGCCTGGGAGATGAACCATTTACAGGTTACCTGTGTCCATTAGAGACATAGGTGCCAAACCAGGGATGAATTTCCTGTTACCCATCCAAATATCCAAGTTACACTTGAACTGAGTTAGGGAGAAACTCAGCTTTACCTGGATGGGGACCCTATTCCAGACACAGGTTAGTCTCTGGAATACATGCCTGTCTCTCCAGCAGGTCCTATTATTTATACCACAGACAAGGTCTTAGTCTTTAGAATGGGTAATTCTACTGCTGTTTGTTTCACAGATATCCAGGAGGTCCATCACAGTGGGGGGGAAGGGGGGGGGTCTCACAATGCCTTGCATGCCAGGCATACATCTCCCCTCAACAGCCTATAGAAGACACAATACAGGGATTCGGCCTTGATGCAATCTCCAAAGGACATGTTGCTTAAGCCCTGTATTATTTTAGTGAGGAACCTTTATAGACATTCCAGTTGTTAGGTATGCCTGGTTAGGTATATACCAAAGGAGCCATTCTACTCAATGGTAGTTCTGATGAATGCCAAATACAGTGGAATAATTACTTATTTGGACCTAGATGCCATACCTTTGTTAAGTTGTACAACATAGAATAATTTCCTCTCTACTGTAGATACATGATGGTCAAAGGCTAGATTACTGTCTATGTACATCCCCAAGTCCCTGAGTGATAGGGCATCTCTTAGGGGTGTGTTGTCAATATGATAATTTCCAGGGGTAGATGGCTTCCCAAAAGATACTATTATGCATTTCTTAGCATTTAGTTTTAGTCCATGGCTCTGACACCAGTTATTTGTGTCAGCCCTTCACAGAGGACATTTATGTCAATGGGAGATCCAACAACAGCTCTTAATTTGCAATCATCTGCAAATTTAGTTAGCCAGAGGTCACTAATATTGTCCTTGACTTCAGGGAAGTAAATGCCAAAAAATAGCGGTCTCAGAACCGTTCCCTTAGAGACCCTGCTTGTGACTGGCCCTTTTGTAGAGGTGGACTCCCGAATTCTAACTTCCTGGGTCCTGTCTGTGAGCCAGCTGGCTATCTACCTGGTGACATATGGGTTTGTACCTTATCCTCTTGAGTTTTTCAACAATGCCCAAGTGGGATATTTTGTCAAGTGCCTTGGCCAGGTCAAGGTAGGCAGTGTGAACCATTTTGCCTACATCAGCTGCTTTGGTGACCCTTTCAAAGAAGTCCACCAGGTTGAGTGGACATGACCTGCCCTTAATGAAACCCAGTTGAGTTGGGTCATGTATCTGGAGTTTTCCTATGTCATTATTGATTATTTCCATGATAATTCTTCCCATGGTTTTGCATATGAGACTAGTGAGATTTATGGGTCTGTAGATTTCAGAGTCAATAGATGGGTGGCTGCGGTGGTGCAGCAGTTAGCATTACCACCTCACAGCAAGAGGTTCCCTGGTTCAATCCTCAGCTGGGGTGCCTTCTGTGTAGAGTCTGCATGACCTCCCTGTAGTTGTGTGGGTTTCCTCCGGGTGCTCCAGTTTCCTCCCACATCCCAAATACATGCAGTAGGTGGACTGGACACTCTAAATTGGCCCTAGGGGTGTGTGTGTGTGTGTGTGTGTGTGTGTGTGTGTGTGTGTGTGTGTGTGTGTGTGTGTGTGTGTGTGTGTGTGTGTGTGCCCTCTGTGGAAGGTTGGGCACCAGGCTGGAAACTCAACACCATAAAACTCCACTGCCAATCATGAGCGGACAAGGTGATCCGCTGTGGAGACCCCTAACCGGGAAAAGCTGAAAGAAGAAGAAGTTTTCAGAGTCAATAGATAGTCCACCTTTGTGCAGAGGGATGACTGTTGATATCCTCCATTCATGAGGCATGAAGCCTGTTTGAAGACTACAGTTAAATAGCAATTCCAGAGGTCCTGATAGGTCAGAGTTCATGCTATTTAGAAGGCATTCTGGTATATTGTCTGACCATTGATGCAGTGTTCTTGACCTTGGAGAGAGCATTAAAGACATGTTCCCTAGTGATAACAGGGGAAGGTTTATTTGATTGTATTATCTGAGGTAATATTGGGGGGGGGTAGAGATAAAGTTGGAATAGGTTTGCTATATATTTTGGTTCCGTATAGGTGACTCCATTGACAATGAACTTTGTACACAATTGTGTATTGCCCTTGAGTTTGGGAACATAGCTAAATAATGTCTTGTGTTTGCCCTTGGAATGGGAGTCCAGATTTCCCTCAAATTTGGATTCTGTAGACTTTTATTTGTTTTCTGAGTTGTGTGTTTAGTTTAATGAGAGTTCTTCTTTCCTCTTGGGTGCTGCACCTCCTACTTTTTGCCATGATTTTCTTCTTTCTGTTATACAGCCTATTGATTTTTATTTATTTATTTAAGTTTGATGACTGGGGAAGTCCACTGGTCCAAGAAGAGCCCATTTAGTGTCAGAAGGTTAGACTGCATCCAGTTTTCTGTTTTGGAGAAGGCAAGTTGGGTTTTTGATAGGAGCTCGGACAGGGAGAAGGCTGAGCAGATGATTGTTGTGTCATCTGCATATTGGATGATAGATGAGTCTGGGATGGATTGGTGAAAGTTGTTCATGAATAGGTCGAAGAGAAGAGGGCCAAGAACAGAACCTTGTGGGACACCTGTGGGTGTGGGAAGGAAGGGGGAGGTTAAAGTTTTCCATTGGACAGCTTGCTGGCGGTTGGACAAGTAGCTGGAAAACCAAGCAATGCTGGTGGGAGAGAGGTGTAGGGTGGAGGGTTGGGATATAAATAGGGTTTGTGAGATGGTGTCAAAGGCCTTTGACAGATCTAGGAATAGTGTGGATACAAACTTGCCTGAGTCACGTTCGAGGTTTATGGTTTCAAGAAAAGGAAAGAAGGGCAGTTGTGGTGCTTTGGCCAGGGTGGAAACTGTGTTGGGTAGGGGATAGGAGATTGTTTAGTGTTAGGTGTGCCATGAATTGTGCTTGTATTGTTTTCTCTAGTATTTTAGAAAGAGGGATAAGGATGACAATAGGCCTAAAGTTGGTGGTATCAGTATTTTGCCAACTTTGTGGAGGGGGGGTGATGTAAGCATGGCTCCAGATAGAAGGGATGTATGATTCTTGTATAGATCTATTTATAAGAATAGAGATGGGATAGGCAATGCTGTCTGCAGATTGTTTGAGATGTTGATGATGCTGTGATTCCACCAACGTGGCTTGCTTTTAGTGTTAGTTCTGTTCTTCTTCCTGGTGGGTATAGCTGCCTCTATGCAGCTATTAACATGCTTGAATAGGGATTCTGTGAACAACTCCTCATAGACAGTAGTGTTCTCAGGGTATATGGGGACTTGACATTTTGCCAGATTATCACTTAATAGTAAGATGTTAGCCTTACAGTGGTTCCTGAATATTCCAGAGTTAGCTGGGGTTCCATGTTTTGTTTTTACTTCAAAAGAATCCATTTTGTGGTCTGACCTTACCAGAGAAGGTGTGCAGCACTCCCATATTAATGATGACCAGATCCAGTATGGTTGCATCCCTAGTCAGTGTACTGAGAATCTGGTCCAGGGAGTTTGTGTTTACAAAATCCAGAAATCTGTGCACCTGTACATTTGTTGCCACATATGATTCCCAATTAATAGGGTGGTAATTAAAGTTGCCCATGAATAATGTATTGGGTTGGATGGTGAGTGTTTCCAATAAGTTTAAATATGTGGTATAGGTTACCGTGTTATAGAGGGGGACCTATAGCTTGCAAGGAAATTGTATTGGATTTTGCCTATGGTGATTTGAACTTGGAACAGCTCAAGTGCATTGTCCTGTTTGACCAGCATTGAGGTATATTTATTTTTGATGTATATCAAGATACTTCCACCTTTAGTCCCTGCCTGTGTAGTAGCTGGTCTAAATGTGTGGAAGGCATTATAAACTTGTAATGTCAGTGTGCTCTCTGCAGCTTTAAACCATGGCTCAGTGACTGCACAGGCATCAGCATTCTCTAGGGTGAAGAGAGCTTCAAATGAGTGGAGTTATTTGTTTAGACTCAAGCATTGAGCAATAGCATCTTTAGATTTTCTTGGTTTTGGTTTGCTATGTCAAAAGTACTTTCAGTTTGGTAATGTCTAAAAAAGGCACTGTGGGAGAGGACAATGTTTTAGCTAACATTTGAAAGCGTAGATGGGACAGGTGCAGACTGTCTGTGGCAAAGAAGCATGGTCTGTTAACTGTCTCCTTCCATGTTGATAAACATTGCACTACCTTAGAATAATACCAGAAGCTAAGCCAATTATTAAAGTCAGTCATCTTTTGTTTGTACTGTGGCATCATCCTTGGAGAAGGTAAAATGTTGCTCAGTACTAGCCTTATACCAGCCTGGGTCACATATTCCAAAAGTCCCATGACATCTCTCTTCATATAATACGGGGTGGTATGTCTCAGGTTATTTACACCCACATGGACTATGGCTGAGTCATACTGGTACTTGTGGTCCAATGACCTGAGTGTGTGAGTAATGTGGTGGATCCTGACCCCTGATAAGCAACTGACCGTGACTTTCTCCTTAGTCAGCCTTGTGAGAGGGACAACAGTGTGTCTCACAATGGAGTTTCCAATGACCAGAATGTTGGATTATGTGGTAGATTGCTTTATGGACTTAGAAGTAGAGGCTCCATGAGATGTGTCTGTATGTGCTGATATGGGTGTTGTTTTGAAAGAGTGCATTCGGGGCTGCTGAGGGTATTTGTTATATGTACTTTGTCTAGGAGGTCTTTGGGGTTTAAGAAGGTTGCATGTAAGTTTGTCAGCATATGTTGGTCTATGTACCTGCTTTGAATTGTGTACGATGGAATCAGCATGTGTACTGCTGACAACTTTATTGACATTAGGAGTGCTTTTCTATCAGAGCTTTGCCTCCAGTGACATTTTATAAATACATCTCTCACATACCATATCAGTTTGATTGTGGATTAACTGGATGTCAGAAAACATGAGGCAATTTCTACATTAACTCAGGGTGCCCATATCTACCAAGCTGGTAATGGAGCTAGTTGGAAATTTCATATCCCTGGCAACAGACCCTTGTTTATTGAGTAAATAGTTGGAATGAGAATATAAAGTAATGTCAGGAGTATCTTGATTTGCAACTCTGGGGGTAGTGCTTATCACTACAGACTAATTGCTCTGTGTGCAACCAGTTACTGGTGAAATTTCAATGATGCTTTTACATGGAAAATGTCAGCTCAAGGTGCCTGTGTCTATACAGACACTGTCAAACAGTATACCTCTCAGATGTACAGATTTTTGCAGAATGTGCAGATTTTTCCCTTATATTTTTGGTCTAGTCTTCATAAAATTTGTGGTTTCTGATATATCACTGGGATGATCAGAGGATTTAAGCCACTAAATAATGATATGCATTTGAGTTTCAGATTTTAAATCCTTCATAAAATGCATGTTAAAACAAACCTTGTTATTTCAGCAACTTTCTAAGTTTATAGGAGCAATATTTAAAACCTGTCCCTATTTTGGGACTTTTGTCCCCCCATTATGTTCAGATTTCTTGTGCAAAGAGGTTAAGAGGTATGTCAAATAGTTGAGAAACTAATATATATACCCTGATGATTGTTTGTGTGTGTGTGTGTGTGTGTGTGTGTGTGTGTGTGTGTGTGTGTGTGTGTGTGTGTGTGTGTGTGTGTGTGTGTGTGGCTTAGGCAGTTATGGTGCATTAATGACACATAGTAAGTGAAAGCAAACTTCAAATGATGCCATAGGTTATAAGTAAACAAGTGATGGCATGGATAGTGTGTAGGTATATGTAATGTACTGTTATAATTTGTCAAAACTTGCTAATATACCTGTGTTTGTGTAATACTATTCTGATGTGCGGAGCTTTTCTCCCCAGGCCTCCACTGAAAATGGACATATATCCAGTTGGAACAGCCCGGTCAACATATGTAAAATAAATAAAATAAAATAAGTAAAACATTTTGTACTTCAGACATTTTATTCCCCCTCTTTATCTAGGTCTAAGGTATGGAGACTGTCTATGCATAGCACTATTTATATTGCATGTCAATATATTTATATAAATTGTGTGTGTATAAGACATGTCTGATGAAGTCCTATTTGATTTGTTAACGATGAAAGCACTTACACACACACACACACACACACACACACACACACACACACACACACACACACACACACACACACACACACACACACACATGCAACAATCAGGTAGTTACTTGTTTTACTTTGTACACCTCAGATGTCTGCTTGTGATCACATGAATAAATGAATACATAAATAATTGCCCAGAGATTATATTTATGTTCACTATTTTCATATCATTCAACCCACAGGAGCTCAGCAGCCAGCTCTAGAATTAGCGTCAAAGATCCAAAATTGAGAGAAAGCTTTAAATATTCAACGTATATACTTAAGTTGTTACATTAACAGATTGTTTGCATTAGTGAGCATTTACTAATACAGATGACGATTTTTTGTGATTGTAATCTACAAAAAATTGTGAGAAAACCACAAATTTGTATGTTTATCAGACCACAAATATTAGATGCAATCAGGGATACTTGAGGGATAGTCCCAGCTTGCACTCAGTGCTGATGCACTGATGCTTTTACTCCTGGCATCTTGCTTCACACTGCAGTCTTTTCCAGGAGTTTTCATAAATGTCTTTTTCTCTTTCTATTACTTGTTTTATAGAATTAACTGATGATAATATTCTAGCTCATGTGATCCTCTGTCACATAATACCCTTTTATTTTTTAAATCAGTGCAGTGCCACTAAACATTTAGCAACAATTGCTACTGGTCTGTTTGATACCTTTGACTCTGTTGAGCTCCAGAAAGTCAGTCTCTTATTGGCTCTACAGTCAAGCTAATGTAAGAGCTGACACTGAAGCCATCTCAGCCAAAGGGGAGAGGAGGAACAGAAATAGAAGTACTTTTGAAGGCAAAAACTTGAGTACTCTACCAAATGTAGAGTTCTTGAGGTCTGCCTACAGCCCAGGTAATCAAAGTCAGCAGCATACTTGTACTTATTTGACAGTGTAGGAAAACTGCAATGTGGGCAGAGTAGTTAAGAATGAGACATGAAGAATGTAGAAGATTTTGGTGAAATGAGAAGAAATCAAGGCAGGAACAGTTGGCTCCCTTTGGCAGTCTGTGTTGGAGTTTGTTACTGCAAGTAGATGTCTTGGTAGTGGAGACCTAGACTGCTGAACTAAAGAGTTGATGGCAAAGGATTTAATCTGCTAACACTTTTGGATTGCCTAACTAGAAAGGCACGGGTAAAATAAAATGTTTTCCACTAAGGGAAATCCTGGTGAAAAGACACATTTAACTACTTGTATTGTGCACTTCTGCTAAAAACATTTTGTTTCCTGAAGACTGTTTAGTTCTGTGGTACATTTAAGATATAAGCATTGCTTAGTTAGGAGAGAATGTAAGACTGTCAGCCCACTTTCAATGAGAACTGCTACCAAAGACGCCAAATTAGCTGAACTGTTAGTTATATTGAACATCTGCATACAGCACACATACTATGTTATACTATGCAATATTACACCATACTATACTATTCTATACTATACTATAGTCTTAATTCAACTAAACTTCTTTCAATGCTAATATGACACCTCCAAATTTACATCTACTTCATCTTACTTATTTACTCACATACAGCTATTCTTTCACTTTCTTAGTTCTGTTTTTCTTTTTTCTTTTTTATACCTATAACTCATTATAATTTATTGCTTTGTACCTAATAAATACTGCAAATGTTCTGCTATCCAATATATGGCATTTAGCAAATATTGTAAAAAGTACTTTCCTTTTTTTAATATTTCATTTTTTCAAGATGCAAATTTCTGTATTTTTTTTTGTATAATGCAATTCTGTATTCTTTTTTGAAACATCTCTTCTTTGTACATTTCAACTGATTTGAACAATTTTGAAATACTGTAACTTTGTAATTTTCTTCTGGGCCTCCACTTTTTGATGCCCAGTCAGACAATCTCAGAAAACAAAAATAAAAACAAATAAATACAAATAAAAATGAACTAGTAAATCACTGCTTGATTTTCCCTCCATGACTACATTTTGGTTCCTCTTTATGGTAAAGTTTTTATGTTCAATTGAATTTTAAGAAAATTAACCACACATATACTATATATACAAAACTTCCTATATCTGAGACTTCCACTACTCAAAGAATACTAGTCTTCAATTAACAACTAACCAGTACAGAAGTTTTGGAGGGGGGGTCATCTTTCACATTCTCTTTTCCTGCTATCAGTTTTGACAAACATACCTGTTCTTGGCATTTTATGTTCCTCTTTTACTCTTGCAGTTCTCTCAGGAGGGTGGTATAATGATATTATCTGGGATAGAATCAGTATCGGGGGGGGGGGGCTCATCATTTTGATTCCTTGCATCCTTTATGGAAGACAGACTTTGCTGTGTTTTATTTATTCACAGTTTGATAACTGGGTAGGTGGGCCGGTCTACTCCCCCCTTTTTAGTCATTACCCAGGTACATAAGTAGATTAATAAATAGTCAACAACAGCAAAATTATTCAAAAAGCCAGTTACAAGAAGTTGAGTAAAGGCATAAACATTTTCAGTATTTACAGAATTTACAAAGCAATATAGGTAGGATAAAAGGTTTACAGTTTAATAACAGTAACCATTAGCCAGTGTCTCAAAAGCGGGTGCATGTCGATTCTTTTAGCAGATGTTGTCTAAGATTCTTTTTGAAGGTGGACACATTTTCAAGGATCCTTATGTCTGTCGGTAGTTGATTGCACATATCAGGTCCTATTCATGAGATGTCTTTGTCTCTACTAGTGAGTTTAAACCTCGATCTGACCAGTGTGAATGAATTTTCTTGGTTGCTTTGAAGGGAGTTGTGTTTCCTTATCCAAAAAGACCTTTTGAAAGGAAAGCAGTATCCTAATGTTAGGATTATAATAGAGGAGTATTTAGCGATCTACTTCAGAAGAGTGAAAAAACAAAAGACTGAATCCCAAAAGACTGAAAATTCAAAATACTGAATGATGGAATTTGCCCCTTCTCCACTGGTATGTAGTCCTGGAATTGGTATATATAGTTAGCAGGGGATGTGGGGGGAACAGCTCCCAACATGAGGGGTGCAGGTGGACATGCCCCCTGCATTAAAAATGCATTCAGTATTTTGAATTTTCAGTCTTTTGGGATGCAGTCTTTTGTTTTGTCAGTCTTCTGAAGTAGATCCATATTTAGTAGGTAGGTAGCTCTATAAATAGTGAAGAGCCAGTGAGCCCTATTGTATAGGATGCAGTAGTGAAAATTCATATCAGCAAGGAGAGCAAACCATAATATTTTATTTTCAGCAATTTGGATTTTTTTGGGGTTACATACTGATCATAGGATAATCAGTGGTAGGGGATATTCTAGTTTGGGAATTAACAAATTTACAAACTTTTGACTATGGCAATCCATGATAGGAGTGCATCCAGAAAATTCCATTTTCTACTCATAAGACTCTTATTACTGCCCTTCAACCCATTTAGCATTTAAACAAATGGGCACATTTTTGAAAATGTTGCCCCCCCCCCGAAATAAATATACAAATCATTCTGTTCCCCTGTATAACTATTAAAACTATTGAAATATTGCTTTTAGATTAGTAATCATCTCTGTAAGCAAGTTCATAGGTTCATAAGAGGTTACAAGGCTAATGGCCCTAGGACCTTTACAAGCCTAGCCATGTAAAAAACCCATGTACCCTAACTGACCATAGTTAGATGGTGGTCATTGTTAGCAGAATGATGCTATGATCAGCACTTACAACCCCTGTCCATGAGGTACATAGAGGCTACCCCCGGGGTGAATTTACGATCATCCATCCAACTATCAAGGTTGTACTTAAATACGGTCATTGAGAACTTCTGTTTCATGTGAAGTGGGAGCTTATTCCAGAGGAGTGGCAATATCTGGGAGATATATCTGTCTCTCCAACATGTTTTGTTAATGTCACAGGCTAGAATGAGATTCATGGAGTGAGTGATTCCTGTTCAGTTTGATTTGCGAGTGTGCAACATTTCCATTAGGGCAGGTTCAGAGACTGCTCAGTAGGCCAGGCACAAGTTGCCTTTCAGCAGCCTGTATGATACAGAGTACAGTGACAGGGCTTTCAGTCTTTTCATGTAAGGCACAACATTTTGGAGGCCTTAGATTCTCTTGGTTAGAAACCTTTGTGGTGTCTCCATTTGCTGTAGGTGTCTGGTGACATACATACAGAAGGGAGCATTGTACTCAATTAGTGGTCTGATAAGGGCTGAGTACAGCAAAGTTATAACCTCCTTAGTCTTGGATGCAATGCCCTTATTTATGAGATGAGAAATGTAGAAGGCTTTCCTTACCACTATGGACACATGGTGATTGAAGTTTAGATTGCTATCAACATGTGTTCTCAAGTCTCTCACTACTGGGTTTGAGCTTAAAGGGGGTGTTATCTATATCATAATTAGCATGGCCTACTTCTTTGCCAAAGGGAATAAAGAGGCATTTTTTTGCATTTAGTTTTAGTCCATGCCTTTGGCACCAGTCATTTGTCTGTCAGCCCTTTCAGTAATATTTTGACATCATTGGGGACTCATTGATTATGCCCAGTGTGTGGTCATCTGCAAACCTGGTAAGCCACAGGTCATCTGCTTTCACCTGGACCTCAGAGAAATAGATTTTAAACAGAGAGCCCAGCACAGATCCTTGTGTTACTCCACTGGTAACCGGTCTACTGGTAGAGGTGGACTCCCCAACTTTGACAGTGAGCATTCTGTCGATGAGCCAGTTGGCTACCTATCTAGTGATGTATGGGCTAATCCCCAGATGGGAGAGTTTCTCAATGATTCCTGAGTGGGGGGTTGTGTCAAAAGCCTTGACTAAATCAAGCTAGGCAGTATGCACTGTTTTGCTCTCATCCAGGGCTTTGGTGACATTCTCAAAGATGTCCACAAGTTTAATAAGGAAGATGTAACCTTGATGAAAAAAACTGGGTCAGGTCAAGAGTTTGAAGGTCGCTTATGTCCTTGTTGATAAGGTCCATGATGATTCTTTCCATGGCCTTGCAGATAAGGCTGGTTAGGCTAATGGGTCGATAGTTTCCTAAGTTGGTTGATGGACCCCTTTGTGCAAGGGGATTACTGTTGCTGTTTTCTTGTCTACCGGAACAAAGCCAGTGTTCAGGTTATGGATAAAGAGAGTGCCAAGTGGTTCTGCTAGGTCTTGTTTTCGATTGTTTAGTAAGCAACCTGGGCTGTTATCTGGTCCCACTGAAGTTGTGATTTTGGCCTTGGAGAGCACTTATATCACCTGTTCTTTGAAGATACTCAGTAGAGGACCGGTGTGAGGAATGCTTTGCTGTATGGCTGGGAGGGACGGGGGGGGGTGAAGTTATTGCCAAATACATCAGTTAGCAGATTGGCAATTTCCTTAGGTTCAGTGTGAGTGGTCCTGTCCAGTATAAGTTTGGCATACAGCTGTGTGTTCTCTTTTAGGCTTTGGACGTAGCTAAACATGCCTTATAGTTGTCTTTAACTAGGGATGCTAATTTAGTCTCATAACTAGCCTTAGAGGACTTTACAAGATATCTGATTTGCTTGTTCAAGCTGTGGAGGGTATTCTTTCTCTGTTGAGTAAGTTCCCTCTTGTTGTCAGATATCAAATTCTTTCTTTTCTTATAAAACTTATTTATACTTACAGACCACCAGGGTGGCTGTTTTTTTTTTTTTTTTTTTTTTTTTTTTTGGAGGACCTGATTTTAGTCCTGTTTAAGTGGCTATGAAGGGCATTTGTGTATGCTTCTGCATGGGAATTATTGTTGGCTGTATTAGTAGGGGCTTTAAAACTTTTTATACCATTGCTTAGCAGGTTATAATTTGTCTTGGAGAATTTTTTCAGGTTTTTTTTTTGCTCCTGTGGGGGTGTCAGGTCTGATCTTTACTTTAAATGAGACTGATTTATGGTTTGACCTTACCGGGGAGGGCAACACACAGGGGGTAGTTCAGAGACCCCCCCCCCATGCTGGTGAGCACTAGGTCTAGGGCATTGGTTATGTGCCTGTTGTTACAGATATCACTTTAGATGGTTTTAGGCATAATATAACCTGAAATAGCTACAATGCTTTTAAGTGATACAAAGAAAAAATTTCCTCTGCACAGTACAGAGAGTATGCCTGGCTACACCCTTGATCTGTGATGCTGGGACTAGAAGCTGTGGGAGGTTTTAACACAGTTTTACATGTGTCAGAGCTTTGGTTGTAACAATGTCTGTGTGATTGCTGAAGTTTACTGTGGGGCCCAGTGTTACACCAAGGTATTTCCTTTGAGTAACATTTGGTATGCAATTTCTTACAAGTAATATGGCTGGGAATGGCAATTTCCTACATGTAGAGAAAAGCAAGTCATTTGTTTTGGTGTTAATTTGAAGGGTTTTGTGTGTGTGTGTGTGTGTGTGTGTGTGTGTGTGTGTGTGTGTGTGTGTGTGTGTGTGTGTGTGTGTGTGTGTGTGCATGCGTGTGTGTGTGTGTGTGTGTGTGTGTGTGTGTGTGTGTGTGTGTGTGTGTGTGTGTGTGTGTGTGTGTGGGTGTGTGTGGGTGTGTGTGTGTGTGTACATTCGGTTCCACAGGTCTGTAAAATGAGACTTTGTTATCTGATGCAAGAAATTAAGTACTTCTCTTGCTTGTAGTAGGATATCATCTGCATAAATAACTAAGTTGAATTTGCATATATTCGTGTGATGTCATTAAGAAAAAGGGAAAATAGGAGGAGATCTAAGACAGAGCCTTGAAGAACTCGAGTATTCTGACTTCCTATTTCTTAAAGGCTATTCTTAGTGTAGACAGGGCCAGTATAAGTATCATCCTAACAATGCCATCCGTTCTAAGCAACCCTTTATTTCATGCTGCAAACTTTTAGGAGTAGTATCCACAGACAGACCTGCAGCTACAATCTACATTACAACAGGCCTATGTATCACACTATCACTATGTTGAACAAAGGGGCAGTTAGAGTTACTGGCACTTAGTTGCAACAGTGATACATTGCAACAAGTCTATGTACAGGTCTGGACTTAAAGTTAAATGATGACTGGACTTCCATTTCAACACCCCCCCCCCACACACACACACCCTCCAATCCTCACCTCTCAGTCCCTCTCCTTTGGGCTCCCACACCATCCACGTTTTCTTCCTTTTCTCACATTTTGCCTTACTCTAAGCTTTTTCAAGAAGCCATAACTTTCTATATGCTCTGAAGTGCATTTTACACAACCTTTTCAATAGCTTGAACAGAAATTATGATTAAGGAAAGAAATTCACTGTTGTGGTTCAGCTTTAGTTTTCCTTGCATCCTTCAACACACCTTTCCTGAACAAGACAGCCCAGTAATAACCATTTAGGAAATAACTCAAGTCAGGGCCCAAGAAGCCACAGGTTTACAGATGGTCTGGGGTGCATTTTAGAGCATTTTCTCAACATTTTACTCTAATGGTTGCCTAAATAAAATTATGAAAAAAAGAATTTCAGTCTTATTTTTTTCTTTCAAGGCATAATTTGTGCCCAAGGCTTAATTTTCAAAGCTGACAAAATTGTAGCTTATAAATTAACAAGCCAGTAGTTGTTAGCATATTTAAGTCTTATCTGGAAATACTGCCTACCTAAAGACAAGTCACTGCCTATGCATCCCTCTGGTGTTAGACTGGGATGAAAGCAGAGATTTAAATTGCCTTTGTCATATATTTCAAGTGACTGATGATATACATATACATAGTATGTTCTTCACCCCAGACTGTGAGAATGATTTCAGTAATATTCAAATTTGTTGCTAATAGGCAGTACACCTCACTTACACAAGCTATAGTAACCTTCTTTGTACACCTCTGAGATCTGTGAGAAACACTCCCCTCAGCTCAAACACAAGCTATAATGACTTCATGTGCACACCTCTAAGGTTTGACTGATGAAAATTAAAGATGCAATATTCATACAATCTCTAGCCCCTCATAACCCATAGCAGCTTTATGTACACACACACATTTGAGCAGGGCTGGTTTTAGAATGGGTGTGGTTGTAAACAGAGGCTGTTATTAGCTTTATCCTAAAAGGGTCATATCTCAGCACCATTCAGGTTAAACAGCGTATTCAGAAAATTGATACATTTTTCTCCAACAAGCAACAGCTTTGGTGGGGGCCCCCACAGAGTCAAGGATGATAAAGGGAGTCCCCATTATGAAGTTAGACAGTCTGGTGAGTGGGGACAACCAGACTCCAAGAATATCTAAGTGTCTGAATGTTCTGTGATATATGTTATGTCTTACTTTTGAAATATAACTAGTTGTTAGGTACATTTTTTACTGATATACAGAAGAATAATGTCTGTGTGTGTCCTGGCATCATTATTGGGTGCATGCACAGATAAAAATCAGTGATGACACTCACACACACACACACACACACACACACACACACTAACACACCAGCAGTACTAGTTATCAGCAAACAGCAATGCCTTGTGCATCACTGGTACTGCCACACCTGATTAGTCACTGCTGTTTAGCAGTCAACAGCAGAAGCGGTAAGATTTATCTCATTGAGGAGTAATGCATACTTGTCACTGTCCCTACTTTCACAGACCTTCCCTGATTTTGTTCATACTTTTGCTTTATCCTTAAAGTCTGATTTGCTGGTAAATCATTTAGGATTACAGTAAATCAATCCAGACATCTGAGTTTTATACTTATTTTCCAAAAATAGATGTTGATGCAAAATATGTTATTCTAGTAACTTTTTAAGTGAATTAGAGAAATATTTAAACAGATTTATGATTCTGAGCATTTATTCTATTATTTTTGGGATTGTACTAAATTCTTAAGCAAAGAAATTGAGTTATAGTATCTGATGTTCTGGTATTAGTTATAAAACTACCTGAAAGAGAAACTATCCCTGATGATCGGAAGCATCAGCTCTTCTTAAAGTCCAAAGTTTGCACTCAGGTAAGTCACTCTGGCCTGCTGATCCCTCTAGTGCTTATATTGTTCATGTTCATTATCATCTTCACCCTAACAGGGTCAGAACTCAGCCCTGTTCATGTTAAAGAGCATAATTAGGAAATGAATGCATTTTTCATTCCTCACACAGACAAAGATGATTAACTGCAGCTATGGTTTTGCAGGGACTAAAAGCTGGCTATGTAGTTAGTTTTAGTGGAGAAAATTTCCAAAAGCAGGGTTTAACTAAGCCAGGAGCACTATGTCAGTAGTAAAATATTTAATGGCATTCTGATGCCTGTTACTTGACAAAACATACAACCAGAAATATCTTTGAATTTTAAAGGAGATATAAATAAGAGTTATTACCCTCATAATTTATTAAGTATGCAAGACTGCTGCACTAGCTTTTGTTGGTTTTACAGATGTAACAAAATATCAGACCGCTATGAGTGTAGATTAGAAAGGTTCTAGCCTGTAAACAGTTTTTGAACCAAAGGAGGGCGTCTTCACCAAAGTTAAGTTGATGCAACTTATCAAGTATTACGTAGTGGCTCAGTGACTCAGATGTGCCTGTCATGACTGCAAACTCTCCCCTCAGTAATGAGACATTCATTCATGTTACTATAAATGCTATCTGTGGCTGATATTTGAGTACACATGGTAACGGATGACTTTCCAAAGCCATGTTGTTAATTCTGTAGAATACCATAGCTGTTTATATATTTAAATAATTGTTGTTATAATATTAAGTTTTGATGGTTAGTGGACTTTTGGTATGAAATAATGGTAAGGTGCTTGAACACAGGAAGGACTATACAGTAGTGACTTAGAGATTCAAAATATACATGAGTTTATGTGAGTGGTTTTGCAATTCTTTCCACTGTTAGTTTTAGGAAGGTGGGATGTAGTGTACTAAATGTTGTACCTGAGGAGTTTAGTTTAGAAAGGAATTAATTACTCTGTTTAACATTCTGGTAGTAGAGTGGAAGATGGCAGCATAGCCTGCTAAAGTATAGAGGTTGGGAGGCTTAGTATTATTTTGATGAGCATTTTGGGTAAAAGATCTGATCATTTATTCTATGGCTGAGAGTATATCATTTCTGTAGTCATTTACAAAGTTAGAGTTAGAGTTGAAAATATGATTATTAGCGGGTATTAGCATCAATAATACTACTGGTCTGCTTTTCCCTCTTTCCAAAATTGCCTGAGTCTAGTCAGGAGGGTGTTTTACCTTTGTCTAAGGCATATAGCTTTGGAAATGTTAGTATGTTGTCTTTCTTAATTGCAGGAAGTCTTGTTTGGTGAGGTTCTGTTTCCGTGCTTTCCATCTCTCGTTTCTTTTCATGATTTTTTTTGTTTGATATTGTCTGTAATCCAAGAACATTCCTGTCCCCTGAGTCATCTACTTATTATGGGAAATAGGGTTTTCTGTATATTAGAAATGGCACTAATGAAATAGGATAAAACTGATATGAGATTAGGTTTGCAGTATAGAGGTGACAGTCTATACCTCTTATGTAATTATCAAGAAGTTGTTGTTTAGTGTGAGGAAATGGTCTTCCTATAATGTCAATTGGAGGCTCAAGTTTTCATTTCTTGTTTCATTGTATCTTTATTATTTAACGCATTTTCATCCGACTGACAAATAAAACATGAATATGGACACTGAAATAACTAAATATTTCAAATTATTTGTCTGTAATTCAAGGAGAATGTTTTGATCACGACTGAAGAAATTATTTAAAATTAGTAGTGTGGTTTCATCATGTAACAAAAGATATGTTCAGTGTTAAAGAAATACAATTTGGTAGACTGAACTAAATAAAGAGATTATTTTTTTTCCTGTGATAATTAAATAAACCTATGCTTGTCTTTTCCAAAGGTGACATTCTGAATTATAAATATTAGGAGCTAGAAATGCATTGTTTATGGTAAACAAGAATTGGGATAATGCACAGTCCTACTTAATTTGTGTAATATGCCAAAAGGTATGATGAGGATATTAAAAACAAGGGAAGAAAAAGAAACAAAAAATCCAGTGTGGGCTGCCCAGCTAAAAATGGTGGTGTGATATATAGAAATGAAATAAGAAACAAAAAATATTAAGTCACCGGTCACCTTGATGGAGAGGAAGGCATAATGGGTACGTGAAATTACATGCAGTCTTAGTACCTTAGTAGGTAGCACTCTTACCTTTGGTTCAGAATACTGTGGGTTCCATTCTCATGGCAGGTACTTCAGTTAATTTTTCCAGTACTGACACTGCACTATAACAAGAGGGATGCTGTACTCCACCATGTTTTGTCATTTGTTTTGAGACTTGCATTATGGCTAAAGTCTTAACCTGACAAATGCAAGGAAACGGGTTTGATTTGATGTCTGGTTATTGACTGGACTTGTAATAGCAAACTGATAGTCAAGTATTTACCTATGAACGTAAAAAAAAAAAAAAACAGAAATCCAATCTGCTTGAGTTGGTAGTAGTTCACTTAGGTGGATATAAATGCTCCTATGGCACTTATCAAAAACTGTAAGGGAAATTCTTTTGCCCTGGTTTATATGAATACCACCAGATCAGGAGCTAGAAATGTATTGTTTATGGCAAACAAACATTGGGATAATGTACAGTCCTACTTAATGTGTGTAGTATGTAGGTGTCCCCTGAAATGAGGCCACTGGCCTAGTAGAACAAAGTACAAATAAAAATAAATAAAATAAAAGTGAAAGAAGAAACAGCTGAATAAATAAAGGGAGGCATGTGTGTGAAGTAAAAGAGTGTGATACCACCCGTAAAACTACTGAAAATGTTATAAAGGTGAATAAAGAATGTGGTCCGTGGAAATGTATTCAGTAACACAAAATAAAATATTTTAAGAGGATGATCTTGTAGTCATTTGAATATGTTTATGTGCATGTCTATGTAATGGGGCATGAGCTGTGTCTGTGCATATATCGGTGTGACTACATATGCCTGTTTTTATGTGTGCACTCATATCTTTGAGTGGGGTACAGGACGTTTTGACCCCAGACAGTTTGACCCTGAACAGTTCGACCCCACTGAAATGGCAAGGCAAGAAAAAAATAAACTACAGACATTTTGACATAAAGAAAAAAAAATGTTATATACAGCTCATGCAGCCACACAGTTACTGAGAAAATGTTAAAGATTACCTCAAAAAAAAAAACAAGTAAAAAAGAAGTCATGAGAATATATAACTTTAAAACATTTGCATTTGAAATAAATATAGTAATATTATTAATGTTAATTTAAAATAATATTAATGTTTGCAGTGTTAAATAATATTGATTTTAAAGTCGTTAGAAAACTGTTATTAATTGAATTAATTATATTTATAAATTAACTAAAATGTTAAATTAACATTTACATATAAAAAAATTTAAATAATATATTAAATTCCTGTGAAAAAATCATGACTGAAATATTAAGCAATAAACTGGTTTTATAAAACTTTAAAAACTTGTTTTTATATAATTGGGGTCAAACAGTCCGGGGTCAAACTGTCCAATAACTACTCCCATAGACAATTAATGTAAATTTAAACATGAAAGTGTATACAATTGCATTGGGGTTGAATTGTCCTGCTTCCCTTTCAGTGTTTTTGCACATGTGAACATAATAGCATTTAAACAGTATATAGGATGTAGGTTGCTATATATTTGAACATATCTCATGTGCTGTTTGCCAGTGACTGAAGTTAACAGTGTGAGCAATTGGAAAATTCTTTGTAAACGATATCCAGGTCCATCTTGATTTGAAAAAGCAATTTTGTTTTTATCTTTATAACCTGATGGTTGTAAATTTTATATAAAACTTTTATCAGTTATGATTTTACAACTGCATTTTTCATTGTTATAAATTATTGTTCAGTATATAATTTAGAGTTTCGTACTTTACTTGTGATTAACAAATTCTGTCTCTAGCCTAACTACCACAGGTAGATTAATAGTAATGTTTTTTTTTTTTAGGTTGGGTTTCTAATGAATGGCAAGGTTGTTTCTGTGGATGTTACATACTACAGCAATGCAGGCAATAGCAAAGATTTTTCAATGTCTGTAAGTCAAACTTCAATACTTGTTTTGTATTCCATTTCTGTAGTACTGTGTACAAGAATGTGCTTATATATGATTGAATATGATTCTTCATCATTATAACTTGGACACTATCATAATTCTGCATTAATTCATTCCAATATTAATAATTTCTAAGATCTCTTCATAGATTGGTTCACCACAGTAGGCTCAATGGCAGCAGCTCTGCTTTCCTATTACAAGGTCCACTGTTCAGTCCTAACTTCCTGGCACTAATTTTAAGTGTCATAGGTTCATAGGTTCATAGGTTCATACTAGGCTATCTGCCCTAGGGCATTTATAAGCCTAGCCAGAGTGTGTGTGGCTTTCACCACCCCTTAGGATGAGAATACTATACCCATTAGTTTGCTGTGCCTCTGTCCAGCAGTGATACAGAGATGTTTCCCGGGGTAAACCTACGATCTCCCATCCACTCGTCAAGATTTCTCTTGAACAGAGTCAGTGAGGGGCTCTGCCTCACATGGACTGGGATTCTGTTCCATAGTGTAGGGAGTCTCTGGGTGATGAATCTGTCCCTCCAGCACGTCCTATTTATATCCGTGTTGAGGTTTAAGTCTCTTGCTCTCGTGGCTCTGGTGGATTTGGATTTTTGAGGTGGAGCATGTCCATTAATTCCGGGTTGGACATGGCCTTGTATGTCAGGCACAGATCACCTCTGAGCAGACGGTATGCGACTGAATAGAGCTGGAGTTTCTTCAGTCGGGCATCGATGACATATGTTTGAGCCCCTTTATCCTTTTGGTGAGGAACTTTTGGGGTCTTTCCAACTGCTGCAGGTGTCGGGTAAAGTACATTCGAATGGGGCATTGTACTCAATCATTGGTCTGATAAGTGAAGAGTACAGGGGTACAATGACCTCTCCTGATCTGGATGTGAATCCCTTCATGATCAGGTGGGCAATGTAGAAGGTCTTCCTAACCACTTTGGCAATGTGAGTGTCAAAAGAGAGGTTACTGTCAACTTGGGTCCCCAGGTCCCTGATAACTTCTTCCGTGTTTAATGGATTACCACCTATGTGGTAATTAGGGGTTACCTTGTTTTTCCCAAAGGGTATGACTATACATTTTTTGGCATTTAGCTTAAGGCCATGGCTCTGGCACCAGTTATCTATTTCTATGAGACCTTTCTGGAGGATGTCTGTGTCTGATGGAGTGTCAATTATGGTGCCCAGTTTGCAGTCATCTGCAAATTTTGTCAGCCACAATCCCCTATGTTTGCCTGCACTTCAGAAAAATAAATGCCGAACAAGAGGGGCCCAGGACTGAGCCCTGTGGGACACCGCCGTGACCGGCTTAGAGTCTGACATGGCACCAGCAACTCTAACCCTGTGTGTTCTGTCCTTGAGCCAGTTTGCAACCCATCTTGTGACATATGGGTTTACATCTAAGCTGGTGAGCTTTTCTATGATGCCCGAGTGGGGTATTGTGTCGAATGCTTTTGCTAGGTCAAGGTAGGCTGTGTGAACTGCCTTACCCTCATCAATGGCCTTAGTGACTGTTTGAAAAAGTCGACCAAGTTCAAGAGGCAGGATCTGCCCTTGACAAAGCCAAATTGGGTAGGATCCAGTGTCTGTAGGTCCCCAATGTCTTTATTTATGAGTTCCATTATGATCCTCTCCATAGCTTTGCAGACAAGGCTCGTCAAGCTTATGGGGCGGTAATTTCAGGGTCTGTAGAAGCACCGCCTTTGTGGAGTGGGACCACAGTTGCCGACGCCATTCTTTGGGTGCACGTATCTTGTAGTAAGGCTAAGATTAAACAGCAGCCTTATGTGTGGGTTTAGTTCCTCATTGAGTTCGTAGCACACAGCCGGGGACACCGTCCAGTCCCATTGATGCTGTGTTTTTGCTTTAGAGAGAGCAGCTCTCACCTGGGCATCTGAGATGTTTGGGAGGGTAGACTCTGCTGGAATAGATATTTCTCTCTTAGGCGGGAGGCAGCGGCGAAATTTGCACTGAACCTGTCTGCCAGTATGTTGGCAATGTCTGTGGGTTCAGTGATTTTTTTATCATTTTGGACTAATTCTGAGCATATCTGGGAGTTTCCACCCAAGTTTCTAACATAGCTAAAGAAGGCTTTATGATTGTCTTTTGTGTCATTAGCGATTTTTCTCTCAAAGTTGGCCTTGGATGATTTTATGAGTGATCGTAGTTTTTTGCTAGTATTGATCAGAGATGCCTTCCCATTTAGGGATTTTGCTCTGTCATGTAGTAGCTTTCTCCTCTTGTTGTAGAGTTTGTTTATGGCTGGAGTCCATGTCCTGCATGTTCTCACTGGGTTCTTCCTGTCACTATGTGTATAGTGTCCTAAATGTTTTCACTGGGTCAAGTCCTGCCACTGATTTGTAGTGTCCTGCATGTTTTCACTGAGTCCCTTCCTGTCACTGATTTGTAGTGTCCTGCATGTTTTCACTGAGTCTCTTCCTGTCACTGATTTGTAGTGTCCTGCATGTTTTCACTGGATCCCTTCCTGTCACTGATTTGTAGTGTCCTGCATGTTTTCACTGGATCCCTTCCTGTCACTGATTTGTAGTGTCCTGCATGTTTTCACTGGATCCCTTCCTGTCACTGATTTGTAGTGTCCTGCATGTTTTCACTGGATCCCTTCCTGTCACTGATTTGTAGTGTCCTGCATGTTTTCACTGAGTCCCTTCCTGTCACTGATTTGTAGTGTTCTCCATGTTTTCACTGGATCCTTTCCTGTCACTGATTTGTAGTGTTCTCCATGTTTTCACTGAGTCCCTTCCTATCACTGATTTGTAGTGTTCTCCATGTTTTTGCTGGGTTGGCTTAGATTTTCTTCAGGTACCCTTACTTCTTCTACCCTCACAAAAACATGCAGCATGATTGGATTGACTAACTTTTACTTTTAAGACTCATAGGCATTTAAGTTCCTGTGTACAAGCTAAAGCCAAACAAAGCATTTGAACTTTATTTTGCATCCATAGAATTATGTTTATACCACTGTACTTATTTTACCATGTATATCGTCATTAATATCAGTGTATTTAATGTATGTGTTTTAGTCACTTTTCAAACTTAGAGCAAACTGCCAGTTTTGGCCAACTTTGTGACTTATCTATGGCTTACACTAGTGCTCTTATGACTTTCACTCACATAGTAAATCTTCATAGAAATAATGGTAAATATGTCTCTGCTATCTTCCTAGAGCTTTCCAAGGCCTTCAACATGGTCAGTCACATTAAACTCATTACAGCCCTTTCAGAATTAAATCTCAGTGAATCCTCAATTACCTGGTTTCAGAGCTACTTAGCATGTTAACAACAAGCAGTTCAATGTCAGCATGAACTCTCCCCCTTACTCCCTGTAACACTAGGAGTTCCCTAAGGCTTAATTCTTGGACCTTTATTATTCTCCATCTTCACCAATAACTTCCATACTATCACACTACATGCATCAGTCATCCAATACGAAGATGACTCCACATTAATCTGTGCTTCCCCTTCCCTCCAAGAACTACACTCACTAAC